>NC_091020.1:35402500-35447500 GCF_041296385.1 Aphelocoma coerulescens
AGTGGAAAAGCAGGATGAAAGAGTTGTTAGGAAGCAGGAACAGGGGAAAAGAGAAAGAATTTGATGAAATGAGAAAAGGAAAAAGACACTGGGTAAGATAAATGTGTTGGAGACCAGCAAAAAGTGATCCAAATGTCAGCAGTGAAGGTGAAGGACAAGATCAAAGAAGACTTGGAAGCAGAAAAGAAAGAAGGGAGGAGCACATACCAAGGCCAATAATTAACTAAGTATAAGGAAATAATATCTGCTATGTATAAAAGAATGCCAGAAGCCAAGGCAAGGATGCAGCAGAGCACGGAGCAGAGAGGGGACACAGGGCAGCAGGAAAGATGAGAGGGTGGCAATGGGTGACAGAAAACCAGCAGAACATGCATCTGCTTTCTGAAAGAGAAATTGCAGACAATCTGAAATTCGGATACTGCAATTACCAGAGCCTTAGATATGTCTAAAAGAGAAATCAAGACGATATTTTTCTCTATTGGGACTCCCTCATTAATAATAGAAGTGGGATTTCTTTTTAAGCGTGATGTTTGTCACCTTTCCTTCTGCTCACACAGGCAGCTGGTGCCAAGACATGGGGTGCACTGGGAGCATCTCGTGCTCTTCCATACCCTTGGGAAAAGCCCAGTGGGCTCTGAGCTCTCCTTGTGTCCGATCAGAGGTGACATGCTGCTTGGCTGGGATACCAAATGCTCTTGCCTCTGGCAAATCCCCTTTTCCCAGTGAAACCAGGCCTGAGTAGCATCAACATCCTGGCAGAAGTTGGCCAAGGAGCTTGTAACGATGCTGGGCCAGCTCCTCTGGTGACCATGGGGAAAGAAGGAAGTGGCACAGCCTCTCCAAAATCCTGCTGCTTCCCAGGGTCAGGCAAGCCAGGAAGGCTCTCAGCAGTGTGTGCAAATTGAGCAAAAACAAAGAAAAATCTGGCCTGGGTTTGTGGGAGAACTTTGATATCTCACACTCCTGCAAAAACACCCCTCACAGCCTCCGTGGATTTCTAGGACATCACAGGAATCAGCTGTCAATTTCCTTTATGCAAGTCATATGAAAATCTCTGTAGGCACACAGGAGAGAGGAGGAAGTGTGGTTATAAACACCCAGAAATACCAGAGCTGTGATGAGAAGGACATGGAAATGTGCATGTGTTTTTATTCTAAATGAACTGATCATTAGCATTAAGAGCAATCCACCACGCGGGACCTGATTTCAGAGCTGACAGAAAGCCATATTTCTAATTCATGTCAGAGTGTTGCCAGCCTTTCCACGCTCCTGATGCTCCAGGCACGTACCTGGAGCATCAAAACCAGGACAGAAATGGTCCTTCCACTTGTCTCACCACGTTCCTCTTGGATCACATGTTATTCCCATATCACGGAAAAAATAGATCCCATATTCTAACACTGGGCATGACCTCCACAACGTGTTTAAAATCAGCATGCTCGTTGCATATCAAGCTGGTCTTTGCCAGAACAAGCTGCTGGTTTCACAAGGCATTTTCCATGGAAATGAGCTCCGGAGAAGGAAGCTGTGGGAGTCTGTCAAGCACGCAGTAAACTCAGGTCTGAAGCGTGGTATTTCCTCATGCACATCCTTAATTACAACAACAGAATAGAGAGTGTGGAGGAGGAACTTTTACAGTGCATTAAAGGAAGGAGTGATAGGTGGTACAGCTGTCTGGATTTCCTTGGAAATACAAAGCAATATCATTTATTAATTATGCTGAGGTAACTGGGAAGAAATTTAAATATAGAAGTACCTGAAACCAGTAATTGGCTGGAAAGCTCCCCCCCCCAATCCCTTATTCTTCTGCAGTAGAAATTACCAACAAAATATATTCCGCTTCATTTCCCATGACACTAAACACTTGGAATATGTTTCCACGTCTTAATATTATGATGAAGTGACACTATGAAAAACCTAACACAGAGCTCCTCTCTTCCCGAGCAGGCAGTGCCAGCTCTGTCTCCTGGAATATGAATGCTCCTTTCTTTAGCACCTGGGAATGTGGAGGACCTGCTGCTCAAAGCTGGTCTCAAAATCATTCGTCTCCTCATGCTTTTGTCCCATGATTGACTTGCAAAAATAAGGGATCAGCAGACTGGTTTTCAGCCTCCAAGGTGAGCTGCTGGACTTCAGAGTGATAGACAAACATTTATGAAAATACAACAAAACTGTGTAAACCTGATCTGGCATCAAACAACATGGCATAATTTAGGGATAACACTCATCACCTGCAAAGGAGGAGCATGTACCTGACGTAAATGTCCAGAAAGATGTGCATGGATACAGAGAAAGCAAGAAGGCATGGGGCAACTCCTCTCCTAAATCACCTGGAAATCCCCAGCCTGGTGCTCCACGGAGAGTGCCTCCATCAGCCTTGCAAAGAGCTGGATGAGCTCCCAGGCTGGGAACTGGTCTTTCATTCATCACAGATTGATCACTAAACTGGTATGGAAATTCCCACTGAGGAAGGAGCACCGTGACGAGACAAATCGTGTTGTTCTCCAGCAAAAATTGGTTTGATGGACCAAAGTCGCAGAGCAATTGCCACTGTTACGATTTTTATTTTAAATAGAATATTTCAGTTATTAGTGCAAAATATCTCTCTAGCTGTAAATGTAAGACCCACATCAATTAAAATGGAGCATTGTAGGTCTTAAACATCCAGGATTTAATTTTCAAAATCAAGTGAATTCTGGGTTAAATCTATTATTCCAGCCTTTTAATCCTGTGGGATAAAGGTAGTTGACAGATTATATATCCAGCCCCACTCAAGAGGAACAGTAAGGCTGGCCAACAGTAGGGTGGGTGTATTAAAGAGTGATTTCCACTTTCCCCAAAGACATTTATTTCTGTTTTACAAGGCATAACAAGTTTATTTTGATGGCTACCAGACCCACTAATTTTTCTTGGAATCATGCAAAATGATTCCTCAAGAACAATCATGCCAGGCAGTGTAGGAAACACATTTCAGAGTGGTTGCTAAAGATAAATTCCTTGGAAGTTTGACTTGGCATTCTTCAATTACTACTCTAATTATTCTTCTCTTACTTAGGCAGTGAGCCAAAGGTTTCCTGGGTGCAGAGGAAGTTAATAGGGGAGATGAAGCAAGATTGTGAGGCCATGTCAGCATATGTTCATTAAAACCCGATTTCTTCAGCATTAAACTCACTCCTGGCTCCAACACCGTCCTACTCTGCCTGTGTATTTAATGATAAAAAAATAAGAATAATTACTTACAATATTTCCTGACCCAGTTTCTTTGGTTGTTTGTGCAGAACTGTGCCTATTTAAAAAAAACCCAGAACCTGAGGAGTTCATTGGGAAATCTACAGTAAAGACGGTGCTGTCTCCTGTTCGTTGCTAGAAGGAAATTAAGGAGTTTCCAAAAGCTTCCCAGTAATCCCCACTGCTTTCCAGCGTTCAGCACTGGATATATATAATTACATATGAAAAATTACATTTGAAGAAAGTTATTTAAGTTGCAAAGCCAAGTAGTTGGAAGTAAAGAAACGGCATTTTTACCATTGCCTGTGCAATCCTGGTTCTTCCCACTTTGGTATCCAACTTCTAATATTAAAAGAGAGGGAGTGGGAAAATATTACGTGGTTATGTAGTTAAAGATTGGATCGTAATGCACGTGCTCCTGGGAGCAGAAGTGGGGTTGCAGACATATGTAACTGTAAATCTGGCATTCCTGAACATCCAGATCCTGCCTATCCAAACCAAATAACTTCCTTTTAACATGTTTTTATGTGATTTCCTGGTTTGTTGCATTTCTGAGGGAATATTTATAAAGCAAATCATCTTATGCAGAGCTCTTTAAAATAATATTGATTTCTTGGGTCCAGCTCCCTTTGTTTTTCTCTGTCTTCCACTCTTGCTCCTTCTTTTCCTGGGAAAACATGGAAATCTTCTCCCTGTGCAGGCACCCGGGGGTGTTAGGGGATGTTGGGAGAAGATACAGGCATTAGGGTGATGGGCCCCAGAGTCAGGGTCAAGATTCTTTGGAATTTCATAAAACCCACGTGTGACCTGGGAGCCAAGGGAGGGAAACTCCAGAAAAAAAGCCAAAGAGGCTTCTTAAAAAACAGTTTATAACTCAGTTAAAGCTGGAAGAAATTTTGTGGGACCAGAAAAGGCCTTTCTCTGGCCTGAAGTCTTTCTCCCTGCCAAATTTCAAGTCAGATTTCACGCAGCTGTTGGAGCTCATCCCAAAGAAAACCAGACTCGGGAGTCACCCTCAGCATGGAGGTCTGAGTGGCCAAGGGGTTCCTGCTGGGACATCATGAGGAGCTCTCCTCTGACTTTTTGGAATCTGAGGGGTTTGCCATTGGTGGCAGAGGAAGAAGAAAGTCCTCTCTGAATTTCCAGCCCCTCAAGGCTCATCCCCAGCCCATCCCATTGGGATGGGGTATCAAAGGACAGACAGAAGGAAGAATCTAATGTAAATGTTGAAAACTGATCTAAATCCTCCCTGGACAACCCGCTTATTTAATATGTTCATTTGAATTCACTTCACAGTCAGAGAAAATGCGAATTTTTTAAAAATAAATGTTTATTAACGCAAGTTACGGGCAAAATAACTCCACTCTCTTACTCCTGCTCCACTCCAAACTCAGTACAGAGAGAACCTGAGCTGTGCTCAGCATTAAATGTAAAAATCTATATATTTTTATTTCCATTTTTTTTAAATGGGCTTAACGAAAACACAATTTCATGGATCACCAATAAACAAGTTTTTAAAAAATGTTCCCTTTTAAAATTATAAAGGGAAGAAAAAGTATCAAGGTAGCCAAATCTCCAGGATGTCTTACAGCATAGTAGGTATAGATCCAACCTCAAAGAATTTTTATTAACCTCTCACTGCTTCCAAATTCAGAAAAATTCCCCCAAATCTGAGTTTCAGCATCCCACTTCAGAAGCTGCCAAACATCTCACCACGACTGAGGACCACAGTCGGTGTTTCTGCTCTCCTCCAGTGTGGTTTGGAGCTGTGTCCTCACCCCATGGGGAGGCACAGCAGTTTGCATGTCTGGCACCTTTTAGTGCACAACGTGGATATTTAGAGGCAAAACCTTGGATTCCACATCCCTGCTCCGATCTGCAGGGAGCTGGAACTGAGGGTTTGGCCCTCAGCTGGGTTTGGCAGGGAGCTGCTCTCCATGCAATGCATGAGAATCTGCCCTTCCCAGCCAGCCCTGAGCATCTCCCACCACCAGAACCCTTTCTCCTGAGCTGTGATGTGGCCTTTCCACACTGTATTGGCAACCTGTCTTAAGCATTATTCCTTGTGTTTTATCCTATTTGTTTTCCCACAGATCACCCTGCTTTAAACCACAGAGATGCAGAAGCCAGAGGTGTTTTGGAGGTGGTGGGAGCTAGGAGATCAGGGGTGCTCATTCCCAACCTCTGCAGCCCTCCTGGGTGCTACAGGCTGAGCATCCTTGCTGGGGGAACTGGTTCTGACTGGGGTCTGGCCAGGAGCTTTGAAACAGAGGCATTCAGGGGTCAGTAGTGGGGCTGGTAATGTTCAGCTCCTCTGTCAGTGACATGGACAGTGGGATCAAAGGACCTCTGGCAAATTTTCTGATGACACCAAGCTGCGTGGGGCAGTCACAGGCTGGGGGGAAGAGGCAGATCCAGAGGGACCTGGACAGACTGGAGGGGTGGGGTAAGCCTCATAAGCCAGCAGTGAGCGCTCCCAGGTCAGAAACCAATGGAGTCCTGGGCTGCATCCAAAGCACTGCTGGGAGCAGGGGAGGGAGGACAGGACAAGGAGCAATGGGTACAGATTGAGAGGGAAAATTTAGTCTGGATATTAGGGAGAATTTCTTTCCTGGAGGGTGGGCAGGCCCTGGCACAGGGAGAGAAGCTGTGGCTGCCCCTGGATCCCTGGAAGTGTCCAAGGCCAGGTTGGAGCAACCTGGGACAGTGGGAGGTGTCCCTGCCTGTGGCAGGGGGTGGAAATAGGTGATCTTTAGTGTCCTTTAACATTCTTTGAAGATCTCTGGAGATGAATACAAATGTACCCACAAATCAGAAACCTACAAGGAGAGAAAACTGCATCCCATTAAATAAAAGCTGTTGTAGAAACTGCACACCACGTGCAGGTGGCTGAACTGTGGTTCACCAGAGCCTGGTTCTGAGCTGGTTTTTCTGGCATCATGCAGAAAGGAACCTCAGCCATCCCTAACTGTGAAGCAAAGGGATGAGGAAGGGCTTCAGACTCACCTGTGTCACCCTGACTCATTAATAGCTTCACCCACTGTGAACCCCACCAACATCTATTGCTTCACCTCCAAACCCATCTGCCAACATCAGGGACATCGACCAGCTCCTAAAACACCTGCTCTGAAATCTCTGCTCATTGCAATTAAATATTTAGATGATGCTTCATTTATGAAAATTAGATTTTAGACGTGAATTAGGACTACCTTAATTATTACACTAAAACATGGAAATGATAGTATATTATTAGAAACATATTTTTCTTGCAAAACTGTGTTTGCGATTGTGCCAGGAAAAAAAAAGTTATGAAATAGACTTTTTATACTAGGTGTTAATTCTGAATAATTAGGATTAGGCACTGGGGATTTGCAACCCAAATAAAAATTACCTAATTAACCCTTATATTGGCCCTAACAGAGAAGCCAAATAGTTCAGCAATAAAAAAAAAAGAAAAATGAAAATAAAAAAGCTCTCCACATGTATAAGTGGATGTCTAATAGTCTAAAACGAAACGGGATTTAAAGACACCCTGTGGAAAATATTTACAAACCTGAACAGAGCCATCCAGACAGCTGGGATTTGGATTTGCCGTGATGTGATCGACATGATCCAGATACTTTAGGATCACATCCCAATTAGGAAACATGAAATCATCTCAGTTCCTTTACTTGACACTCTCTTGATGCTGATGCTGCCTTCTCTAATTTCCTTTTATAATGATTATTAGTCTTATTTGGGCTTTTTGGTTTTTTTTTTTTATTGTCTAGATTTTCTCAAGTATCCCACTGCATGTCCAGGAAGTGGCATATTCATACAAAAAAGAGCTGGCAGTCTCTTGGGAAACATTCCAGCCAGGAGGGACACACAACAGCAGGAACTGGCCCATCCTCAGCTTGGGCATCACCTTTTGGAGCTGCATTGGGTTCATGGCCAGGAGCCAAGACACCCACCTCTCCCTTTAAAGGTCCTCTGAAAGCAACCCTGACCAAAAGCACTCCAAAATGAGGGAGGGAAAGAAGGATTTCATGGCCTCAAACAGGACAGAAGATAATTCTCTTCCTCAGCCAAGGGCAAGAGGAGAACCGTAGAATGTCCTGAGTTGGAAGGAACCCGTGAGGATTAGGTTCAACCCCTGTGCCTGAGACAGTTGTCCAAAAAGCCCTGGAGCTCTGGCAGCCTTGGTGAGCTCCTCTGGACTCACATAAACACTAAAGCACTGCAGAGGATCTCCAGTTCATTTCTCTGCCCAAGGTGTAATAGTCAATGCATAATCCAAGGTAAAATCCACCCTGCTCCAGTTCCATATGTTTTACAGCTTCTTCTATTTTCATTTCCTAGACAGACTTGGCAACCTGCAGAAATACGAGCTACACTTGAGCTGAAACAAGACCTGGCCAAACTTTGAGGCTGCCAGGGTTTGAGATGCATGCAAAATTGAGGCAGATCCCTCTAGATATGATCATTTTTATGAGTTAAGAAAACACAGAGGCATCCATCCAGCTTTTCCCACCAGCAGGTGAAACATGCCAAATGTCCCAGTTTGCTGCAAAAATGTGGCACCAGGCTCACTCGATGCGTGCAAATTCTCCTCTCCCACTGCATGGGGGAGGATATGGAGCATTACCTAAACCTCCAGCATGAGAGCAGCATGAGGCCATTAACAATCACAGGACCCAAGGGAACCACTGGAGCTGGGCCAGGGGGGGTTTAGGCTGGAGAGCAGGGACAGGTTCTTCCCCCAGAGGGTGCTGGGCACTGCCCAGGCTCCCCAGGGAATGGGCACGGCCCCGAGGCTGCCAGAGCTCCAGGAGCGTTGGGACAGCGCTGCCAGGGATGCCCAGGGTGGGAGTGTTGGGGGGTCTGGGCAGGGCCAGGGGCTGGACTCAATCCTTGTGGGTCCCTTCCAGCTCAGGATATTCCACTGTTCCATCAAAGCGAATTGTGCCTGAACACTGATTCCTGAACAATGCTGGCATGAGTGAGAGGGAGATTTATGTCCAAAGAGCTTCTTCAGACCAATATTTGGCCACCATTAATTACCACTCTTATTAAGAATGAAGTGAAACATTGGTGAGTGCTTATAGACATATGCAAAGTACATGAAATTGGGACAGTCAGGGAGAAAAGCACAAAACTTTCTAATAATATTTTTAGGCTCCAATCATTGAATTAACCATGGACAACACTTTAAATGACCTCAAATATATGTTGGTTTAGCTCAGAGAAATACAGAGTGCAATTCATTGTATATATACCTCGCACTTTGTGAGTGCTCTCCCTCCAGCTTCGTCCAGCTGCAATTGGAGCAAGGCTCTTCGGTGTCCCAAATCCCTTGGGATGCCCCTATAGCATCCACTGCTCTCCCAGGCCCCATTCCCAACACTCCAGCCCCACCATGGGACCACTACCAGGCTGTTACCCACAGACCACGCTCTGCCTCGCAGGAAAACCGGGATTTTGCTCAAGGTTTATAGATTCAGTCAAACCTCCTCAAACAATTCCCATGGAAGAACTCGATATACATGAGGCTGAAGCCTTAATTTTTTAAGTTTGCTTTTCCCCTGCTGTACAGATTAAATACATAATTTGATTTCATCTCATTCAATTTTAAAATGATTAATCTTATCAAAACCCACATGAGTGGTCCCAGCTCGGTTCAGTTGGACAGGTGCATCTCAATTCCAAGGCAAACGCCCATCCTTGACCTGGATTTCGTCTCCATGCACCAGGAGCACTGAGTCCTGTGCCCAAAATACCATCTCCAGTTGAAAAGAGAAGCAAAATCCACATTCCCAAGAGCCTCACAGTGCCCAAAAAGAAAAGCAGGGTTCCATTTTCCTCTGCTGGCAAGTTGCCTCCTGCAACGTAGGCTGGATTTCCTTCTTTTAAAATCTGTGAACAATATAAATGGGAGATAACTTGCAATCCTTAATGCTTTCCATCCTCTTTGCAAAATCTTTTTATAATGCTCAAATAGTTGGCTTCCAGTGATGATCTTATAATGATCCTAGGGAGTACTGAGAAACTGCGAGTAAATTCAAGTCAAATACATTTTAGAAAATTAATACAATATCACAGACCTTATATTGAATGATTTTCATTACAGGATATAATTCTCTTACTGGGGAAGAGCAATAACATGGTGATTGTTGATGTTGCCAGTGCTTTTTTGTATTTTTTTTTAAATCTGCAATACTTAGGCAGTAAATTGTGCCGTTATAGTTGCTCGGCAACCATAACTTCTGCATACTCACCTCCCGTGGTTTTGTAGCAACAACAATCTTATGATAACAAGGGGATGGGTATCTTTTTTTTGCAATCAAGATTCTCCTTGATATGCAAATGTATGCAACATTTAATGTATTATGTATGGGAAAAAATTAAAATAATTATTTCATTTGAGTAATGAGCCTTAAGTGTTGATTTCGGATTTCGAATGGCAGGAATGGACCTGCTGAAAATTTGATACCAATAAACAGAGGAAACCCACTGGCATAGAGTAAAACAATTATATTCTCCTTGGAACACCTGCTATTTCCATATCTCAACAGTGAGATACAAAACAGGAACAGGGAGAATATTCTGGGTTTGTGGGTTTGAGTTTTGGAGAAGAGTGAGTGGCTATTTAAGACAAAAGGAAAATAAATTTAAAAAAAAAACCAAACTAAGAGAAATGGATTCAAAGTAAATTCAGCTCCTGCAGAGCAGGACAAAATTATGGTAATCTTCTCCAGAGAAACTTGGTTTTCCTGGGTAAATCTCTGGGACTCAGTGCAAGAGACCACTTCAATATTTAATCTCAATTCAAGGATTTAGAGCCTGAGAGAATTTTGGGCATCCCCAAAGCAAGAGGCAGAAGGACCTGGGTTCTACACCTCTGTAAGAAAAAAAAATCCATTTTTAACAATTGGGTTTTTTCTTATGGCTCTTTGGAATGAAGTGGAATTTGCTCATGGATGTGCTGTTGTACCTCACCAAGACTTTGAAAAAGCATTTTTCATTATTTGCAATGTTTTGGTGGGGTTTGGGATTTTTTGTCTTCAGAATGGTCCTCTACTCATCACACATCATTTTTATCCTCATCCTCTGCACAAAGACAATAAAAAACTAAATAAAGAAACTATTAGACCATCCTGCAGGAACATCAATGGACCAAAATTATTATCTTCTTAATTCTATTAAGAATTAATTCTTATTCTATTCTCTTGTTTTAATTAGGCAAAATCAAAATTATCTACCTTTCTGTTTTAATTGCTCGGAGGAAAAAATAAGTTGGTATTGCACACTGAATTTGCAGGAATCTGTGATGATGTAACACCTCTGAGTGACTTTAATTATTTAATGTAGCAAGTTTGTTTCCTTTCAAGTCGAATAGAACTTTACTTTTCACACCAGCACAAAGTTTGGGTTCAGCTTTTATTTCACTTCCTCATTTGATTCAGATTCCCCCACCATAAACACAACTGAGTTTCTTCTTTTTGGTAGCTGCGATTTAATGGCAAATTTATGTGGCACCACAGAAGAGGGAAGTGCTCTGGACATCAAAGAGGGAATTTTCCCTGTTTCATCTCTGCCTCATCAGGATATCCTCCAACTTCTGGAAAGTTTTGTAAGAACTTGAACATTGTGTCTCCTTATTAAGCTACAAATACCCTGAATGGAGCCTCCTGCCCTGGGACGCTGTTGTTGAGTGCCAAGACCCCTCCACCTGAACAACACAATCCATGGTGCTCTGCTTGAGTCGAGATCAAACCAAGAACTGCACTTTTCTACTGCCCTGAGGCCACCACAACAAAATTATCTGCCAAGCAGCACATCTATAAATAGGAAAATAAAGAAATCCACCCTGGACTCTTTAGAGAAATGACTTTTTTGAGCAATAGAAAGGAAGCTCCCGCTGCCAGGAGCCTCCTGGTCCTCCACCAGGATATTGCTGGGCATCTTTCCCAGTCACCTGCAAGAAACCCTCCCTCGCCCAGCCCTCACCACTTCCCTGGGCTGAAAGTGTTGAAGAAAGCTTTAACTCAGATGTGCCATCAGAAGTGGCAGTGCAGGGAAGCTGCCACATCCCTGCAACACACTCAACATTTCCCCTAGGACCTCGTGGTCCGGGTTCCAAATATAATTAGGAGACATTTCAAACACTGCTTTAGATTACGTATACAGTAACAGGCAGTACTGACATAACTGTAGAGGATATTTCTTCAAGTCTTTAATCATCAAGTCATATTTTGTCTTCTTTACATATAGGTCATTTCTTTGACAGAATAAATGATGATTAGCCTCTTAGTTTAAATGTAAAATTTAGCAGAACTATAGTGTCGCTGCTCCCTGTGTTCTTCCTTTCAGTATTTCTCTTTCATTAAAACTGCCTTTGAAATCTTTTACCCTCTACTCTATCTGAAGCCCAGGGAGGACACTCTAATTTCAGAAACCCTGTCTGTGCTAAAGGAAATTGTGGAGGCTCAGGCTTCTGCATCATTTTTTTTTTCCCCTTTTTTTTAGGATACCAAGATCACAGTGATGCTGGTCTACAACAGGCAGGGAGCAGCCAGCCAGAATGTGGCATGTGCTGGGAGACTTTTCCATGCAAACTGGGCTTTTTCTTAGAGCACAGTTCTTCCCTTAATATCCAAGGAACAAGAACAAACAGAAACAACTATTTTTGTTCAGGCGCAAATCTTTCCCTTCCCCAAAATTTTAGATGCCATATATGGATGTGCATACATAAAATATTTACTCTGAAGAGAGACAACTTATGAAATTCAACAGGCTGGGCCCTTTTGAGCATCATAAACTTTGCTGGCCAGCCTGATGTGTTCATGTATAATTTTCACCGCCTCAGGAAACCCTTTTTCTGCTCGGTTCTCTTTGCTGCTCAGAAGTGTGTGGAAAGTGCACAACAGCTCCCTGCACATCCCAAAAGGTGCCAGGCACACTCCCCACTGTGTAAAAGCTCTGATTGCTCAGGGCATGCCAAAGCTGTGCCAATATCCCACCCGGGATTATGCCGGGAATCAAACAAACACCCAAACTGGGGCAGCACTTGGCCCTTGCTGCCACACCAAACTCCATCCAAACTACCACAAATAAGCTCTTTCCCACAGTGTTTCCACAAGGCCCTGGGTACACATTAACAGGCACAGAATCATGGAATCATGGAATGGTTTGTGCTGGAAGGGAGCTTAAAGCTCCTCCAGTTCCAACCCCTGCCATGGGCAGGGTCACCTCCCACTAGACCAGGTTGCTCCAAGCCCTGTTCAACCTGGCCCTGATTTGCTAAAGCTGACACCAGCAGCAAAGCAAAAAACATTAGGGAAGAGAATAAACAATTAAAATTAAATCATAAATGACCAAATATGACATTGCTAGAAACAGCTCCATCAACTCCTGTGGTTCTACTTTGAGAAGCACAAAGCCAGGATGAGAGGGGTCACAATAAAAAGTGTTAGATTTGCCAAGGCACTTTTTCACTGGGCTGAAACCTCTTATTACCCAGCCAGCGAGATTGTTTAAGTGCTGACCAGTTTACAAGTTCAGTCTCTATAAATATGAGTGCAAAAAGCAAAGAAGAGCCTAACCATAACTGCTAGGATCTGCTGTCCAATAGAAAACTAAAATTGCATCAACATATTATAAATATGAGGATTTAAAGCCTTCTGGAGAGGGTGAGGTTATAACGCTGCTGAACCAATACTATAAAACATGAAAGATTTCATCCTGCTGCCATAATTCTGCTGCTCTGATGCCGAATTTTCTTAAAAATATGCATCTACATTGCAATATTTAGAGCTGCTCATGATTCTTCTTGATGTATTCGCCCCCCAAATCTGAGGATTTCCTTTGGACAGGGGCTGATTTTCAGCTGGGAAAACTAAAAAAGGTTGCTACTTTGGAGCGAGGACCCCTGTGGTCCTCCACTTGGCAGGACAATAGAGTATCCATGGGAAAACTGGGCCATAAATTTGAGCGGTCCGTGGAAACTGGGAAGTGCGATTCTAAATCCTCAGCTTCACCACTCCTCAGAGCCAGGGCAGTGTCACAGGATGGAAAACTGGTTTGGGGGATAGAGAGCTGTAGATCCATAGTTCCCTCATACCTCCCCTTTCACACCTCCTGCCTTGTCTCCAAATCTCTGTCCCAGAAATGCCCTTCCCAAGCAGGATTCCTACTAAGCACAGGGCATGCAGGCCTTGGGGTCTGAGCTATTAATTGTGACCCTCCCCATGCCATAAAAGCACAATAGATCCCATAAAGCCCTTTAGGAAGTTGGGTGTCTAATTCCCATTATCACAGAATGAAAAAAATAATCAATTAGAGACCGTAAGCTCTTCATTTCACATTCCCTCTTTTGTTTCAGATTAGATTCCTAAACCTGTTTTGAATAAACAGATCTTGTGGGAAGATTTTTTTCCTTTACTCACATTGTATTTTGGGATGCAGAGCTGCTGGAACATGTTGCTGGAACAACAGAGCACATCCAGCATCAAGAAATTCTCCTTTTCATGGAAAAGATTACATTAAGAAGAGGTGGAGAACCTCTCCTTGAAAAAAGACCAGAGGATGAAATTTCCGTTGTAAGTTCCACGGCAATTTGTAAATAAATACACCTAGTAACTAGTAATTAACATTTTATTAGATAAATGACTCGTGCACACTAAATTACCATGCATAAATACGCCATTAATATGCAGCAGAACTTATAGTTCAAAGCTATCAGCAATGTAAACATATGTTCACCCACTCCATCTCGTGCTCAAGGGCTGCCATGAAATACAGCAGTGATTTAGGAGGCTTCAGACTGCCAGGGAAAGCTCCTTGTTCATCCGAGAGGATGGAATGAACTGGCTTCAGCCCACAGCAAGGCAGAGCAGTCGTTGAGGAGCTGCTTTGCTCTTTGTTAATTAGCAGTGGGCAGAAAAACTCATTTTCTGACGATCATAGAAATGTTGAACTGTCTAAGGACTGGTGTGGAACAGAGGAGTTCATGCACAGAGAGGAGCCTGCCTTCAGCCCAGGAAGGACCTGGAGCTGCTGGAGCCAGTCCAGAGGGGCACCAGGATGAGCAGAGGGATGGAGCAGCTCTGCTGGGAGGGAAGGCTGGGAGAGCTGGGGGTGCTCAGCCTGGAAAAGGGAAGGCTTTGGGGTGACCTCATTGTGGCTTTGCAGGGCCTGAATGGGCCAACAAGAAACATGGAGAGAGACAGTTTACAAGGGATGGGGTGACAGGACAAGGGAAAATAGATTCAGAGTGAAATAAGGTAGGTTTAGATGGGATATTGGGCAGGAATCGTTCCCCGGGAGGGTGGGCAGGCCCTGGCACAGGGTGCCCAGAGCAGCTGGGGCTGCGCCTGGAGCCCTGGCAGTGCCCAAGGCCAGGCTGGACATTGGGGCTGGGAGCAGCCTGGGACAGTGGGAGGTGTCCCTGCCATGGCAGGGCTGGCACTGGATGGGCTTTGGGGTCCTTTTCAACCCAAACCATTCCGGAGTTCTGTGACAATCAGAGCACTTTAAGGAGCCCAGCCATGCCCAGCAGCAAAGCAGAGCTCTGCTGCTCCCACATCCCAGGCTGAATCCAGGCAGGATCAAAGGCTTTGCTCATGACCACACAGGAGGTGGTGTCAGAGAGGGCTGTGGCTTCAGCCAAAATCGGTCCTTGAGCCAAAATCAGCCACACCACCATGCCTTGCCCTGAACAGGAATATGTGGTGGAGTATGACCTCCAAGAGATTTAAAAACCACATATGATTGCCACTTGCTACCTTGAAATAGACGAAATTAATTTCCCCTCTATGCCATTCCCCCTCTCTCTTAGAAATCCCTTTTCCAGGAAATAAACAGCAGTGCTGAGCAGTTGGCTTTTATCCTGCTGTCAGGCTCTCCAAATGCACCACTCACAGGAATTTCTATTAGTACATAAAATATGACACATGTGAGGAAAGGTTAACCTGGACACCACACAGTCCAGCTCTTGATTAATTCTAATTTCAGAAGAGAACAAAACACAGCCAGTCGAGTTAGGGTGACAACCAGAGAGCAGAAAGCAGCAGGATGAAGAGGACACCAACGTAGAACTTTCCTTGGAAAGAGCATTTTTATGCACCCACACTCTCAGACACAAAGCTGAAAGTTAACTTTAATTTCCCCAGGAGTAACCCTGCATTTACTCAGATCTGTGCCCACCCTGGATGAAAGGTCCATGGAGTTTTAGCAATTTTGGGATGGATACCAGCCCAGCAGCTTCTCATCCCAGCCAGACAAGGGAGTGTCGATATTCCCCCTCTGCTTGCAGGCACCCAGATCCTCCCCCACGGCAAGTGCTCACCTGGGCATGAATGAGCAGCCAACCATGGCCAGCACCTCCTCCAGCTGGTGCCACGCTTTTATATCCCTTAAACTCCTTAATGACTTGTTAGAGGTCAAAGACATCAGGACTTGCCTGTTCTTCCCCCGGAACATCCCACCTGCAGCCCTTCACCTGGCAGACATGAGGGCACGCAGGGGCCACTCGGTACTTTTCACTTTCCTCTCATTTACACACATGGTTGAACTGAAACGTGGATTTTATTGTTTCCTTGGGTCATGATTAACCTTCTCAGCCACTGCCGCTGATTTTGGCTGCCAGGATATTTTGGCAACTAATTCCCCATTAGAGAGAGAACAAACATTGTTCAAAGATGCCTCTACCTCTTCTCCAGACACCTCTGGAGTGCACAATATCGTTTATTAAATGTTTTAAAGGGTACTTAATATGAGCATGAAACTTTTTGGTTAAAATATCAGACACTGTGTGATTCAATATCCTTCCCATTTACAGAGCACACAAGGATATTTCCACAATTTCAACATTATTAGAGGGGCTGTGCTGAAAAATTAACCTTAAAAATCTCACAACAGCTTGTTCTTCCTAAGAGGGGGGGGATAAAAACCCACCAAAAGTCATCTGTTCCCTTTTTGAAACTAAACAGCAATTGGGTAAACGTGTGCTATGTACAAATAACACAAAATGCATGTAGCTGGGTGGATGTTTTCCATAACAATGCTCCGAGAAATTGCATTAAACCTCAGACATTATCCCTGGTTTTATAGAATTGCCCACAGAGACAGACACCAACAGCACTATTAAGTATCAAGAAAGTACCAGGCTTGTTACAGGAGCTTTATGAGAGCCAAGGATCAAATATTTTTTCACAGTTTTATGTGGATAGTTTCATGAAAATTGATCAGGTCTAAAAAGTCACAGTCCAAATGAAGCTAAGGTTAAAGATAATTTATACATGATATTCCTAATTTTATTCTGAGCCCTTTTATTACTATGTAGGCCTTTATGACTTTAAAGAAAATGTCAGTGGCAGCAAATGACATTGTACTGAATAATCTAGTTATGAGGGAAAAGACATTTAAAACTATTCCAGATCAGCTTTGCTCTGTTCTGCTGAACTTACAGTTTTATCCCACACAGCTGGGCAAAACTCCTCGCTGGATTTTTAAATCCTCTTCACGGTTGCTTTGCGAGCCAATGTCTCTTCCTCTTCTCTTTTTAATTCCTTGGAAATTTTACTTCCCCCCCTTTTTTTCCTAAGTAAGTGGAGGGAATTCAGTTATCCCCCACATGCTCAGGGGTGTCTCACCCTGTGTGCTGCTGTCGCAGGGTCCAGCCCAGGCCTGAACGTTCAGGACAGGGGAAAATGTGCTCAATTCCTGATATCTGTGCTTTTTACCTGTCCTTGGGAGCAGCAACTGTGTCCCATCAGCTCCACAGCAGGGACAGAAATTGGAGAAAAAATTCCTGCTGCTCTTTACATGGACAGACAAGAAAATTCCCTAAATCTCTGTCTGTACAACACCAGGAACAGGGATGGGTTTGAAGAGCATCTCAGGGTCTTTTTTGAAGCATCCACCTCCCAATTTGCAGGTTTTGTCCCCAACCTCTCCTTTTCCTCCTTTTATCCAATCTCCAAATGTGAAGCAACAGCTACAACAGCAAATCTGCAGAATATTATGGATATTTAATGTTTTATTAGAGAGACATCTGTCTCATGGCAGCAATATTAGCATTTTTTTCCTTTTTTCCAACCAGAAAAAAAGGGAGAGGTGCAGAGTGACACCTTGGGCAGATGTTGACACCCTGTTTGATGCAGGGAGGTCTGCAGGGTCACCTTTTCCCATGGAAGTTCCCAGGAGGTTCCTGGAGGAGTGACCAGACCACAGCCCCATTCCTGCTGCTCTCCAGGGCAAGGTCTCCTCATGGTGGGACAGTTTTCCCTGTCCCTGTGGCTGTTCAGGATAAAGTTTATGTGAGATGAAAGAGCCAGTGAATGGCCAGGAATGTGTTCCCAAGCACTGTGGACACTTAAGTACCTGAGAGAAGCTAAAACTACCCAAGTTCCATCACACAGATTCCCTGAATATTTAGGGATCTCCATGCAAACTGTGTTCCTTGAAGCCTTTTGGCTTGCGTGGAACAGAGGGATGAACATGTTAACCTGGCACAGGCACAGTTCTGTTATAAATAAAGTTTTTGTAGGAATATCAGTCACTGCGTGATTTACTGGGAGGAAAAAGTGTTAATAATTTAAAATAAAGAGTCTTTTCAAATAAGTTTTGGGTTTCTATTTAAATTTCTCTAAAATCCTCGGTGTTAAACAGCTTGTCTTCTTTTTTTATTTTTTTTTTCTGTGTGTGATTTCTTGCTCAGGGAAAGAAATGAGAGTTCTTATCATTGACAGTCTTCCCAAATTCTGCCACTGTCTGAATCCACACTACCCCTGGTTTTCCAGATGCTTGCTTGAAAGGCAACTGTTATTGCATGTCATAATTGTGTTCATAGCTGAGTAAACACCTTCACAGGTGCAAAAAGACCCGAAAGCTGCAAGAGTTGGAAGGCTGAAAAAGCAGAAATTTTATAGCCTTGTCATGGACAAAGGAGGTGTAGAAATGAAATACAATATTTTCCTCTGTCTGAAGTGTAACACTTGATTAGCTTGAAAAGCAGCGAGAGCCATGTGGCCGTGCACAGGATTTAATCAAAAACGTAGCTTTGTTTGAAAAGTGATTAGGTAAAAATGTCATTGATTTCAACAGCAAATCTGCTCACTGTGGATTTCGGATCCATAGACTCCTTTCTCTTCATAATATTTATATTTTAACTGTTTTTCAGCAGTGGCCAAATCGAGCTATCAGGGTAAAATAAGAGTAGAAATTGTTGTGGCAGAGGGTTTTTAAGTGTGAGGCAAATCTTGGCTGCAGGATTTGGCTCTCCCCATTTTCTTTGAGCAGCTCTATCTTTTCTCATCATTATCTTTATATTTATTGTGATCAAAAAAATCAAACTTCTCTTGGGTCATCCAAGCTGAGCTGAGAAAGTAAAGGGCAACAGACCTGGAAAACATTTATATAGGAGTGCAAGAATTCCAGAGAAGTTGTGGACGCCCCTGGATCTCTGGAAGTGTTCCAGGCCAGGTTGGACGGGGCTTGGAGCAGCCTGGGACAGTGGGAGGTGTCCCTACCCATGGCAGGGGTGGCTCTGGATGGGCTTTAATTTCTCTTCCAACCCAAATCAGTTTGGGATTCCCTGAAATAATTGCTGCCTATCAGGAAAAGTGTCCACCCCCATCCCCAGCCATGACCTCAGCTGTGTTTCCAGATGAGCCCAGTGTGGGTCAGGTGAGGAATGGCCACAATGGATGCTCCTTCCTGACTCCAGTTTGTTGCTGTTTTGGTCAAATAAATTAATTAAAATGCAAATTTAATTGAATATATATGTTAAACTACAAATATTTTTTTTTCCATAAAGGAGTGGATCTGTCTTCTGTAATGTGTATCTTTAAAAGGAAAATCATTCCCTGGTTACTATAATTAGTATTATAATATAATTATAATATAATTAGTGATATTCTCAGAAACTACCTAAGTATAATAAATACATATTAACCTGTTCATTTTTATTAAGTTATTTCATCCAAGTATTGTTCAGATGAGCAAATGTTTCATAAAACTTTTTCCATAATGTTGGAGAAATTATCAAATCCCCCTTTACCTGAACAGGATCTTTTAATATGATTTTTAATGAGAGGGAAGATATCACAGAAACCCTTGAAGAGTCCTGGAGAGATATTATTGATCTTTGGAGTTAGATCACCTTAATGATTATCTTTCATAGCAGCTGGAATATTTTGTTCCTTGTCTGCTAGAAAGACACATCTGAAGGTTAAATACAGTGGGAAGGAGTGAAATTTTGTTGGAAGTTTATAAATCCATCACGTGGAGGAGGAAGAGAGGATGGTGTGCTGCAGAATTCCCTAAAATGTCTCCTTGCCCCTAATCACAAACATCAAGGAGCACAAGAGCAGGGTCTGTGGCTACAAATTAGGGACAAAATCAGGTCAGTTCAAACGTGGCACTTTGATAAATAATAAAATTCATCCCTGGGAGCATCCAGCTTGTGTTCACTGAATCATGGCATGGTTTGGGTTGGAAGGGATCCTAAAGCTCAGCCAGTGCCACTCCCTGCCATGGCAGGGACACCTCCCACTGTCCCAGGCTGCTCCCAGCCCCAATGTCCAGCCTGGCCTTGGGCACTGCCAGGGATCCAGGGGCAGCCCCAGCTGCTCTGGGCACCCTGTGCCAGGGCCTGCCCACCCTGCCAGGGAACAATTCCTGCCCAATATCCCATCTAATTCTTCCCTCCTGTGTGAAGTGATTGGAGACTTTCAAACTGGTCCTGTACCCTGATTTTTGTTCTTTCAGAAGCACAGCATCCCTTGCTGCAGCTCGGCATCAAGGAGATTTTCCTTTCTCATGTCAGAGCCTGCCAAAGCCTCCCAGTGCCTCGCCAGTGCCCAGGGCAGCCCGAGCAGCCTCACAAACAATGGATTTGATCTTTTTCTGAGCTGGACTTCATTGGAATCATGTTATCAATTCTTCGTCAGGATCCTTGAGGGTGTTTTGCAAAGAAATCAGCATGTGTGGTTTCATAATGATGTTCCATGTTTCCCTTCAGAGAAACAGTGCAGACTGAGGGGAATGCTGCCAGAGGTTTTACGGCTCAAGTCTAACCTTCCTTAACCTTTTTTTCTTTTTTTTAATATCTCCCAGTATTGACAAGGCCTTTAATTTGTGATCCGAGGCTGTACCACTTCTGAAGATTAAGCGACAGTGCTGCATTAGGGAGCAGCGCCTGGTGGCTGGGAAGGACGGATCCGTGGGCAGATCCCACCTGCTTCCCACCACATCCAGGCATGGGGGAGGATGGATCCAGGGGCACCTCTCCCCTTCTTCCCTCCACATCCAGGTAGTGGTAAATCAGCACATTGTAATTCATGTGGCAGATAAATTTATTGGGAGAAAGACCCAAAGCACCAGGAGGAGAATTAGGATAAATGGACTGGAGTGGGAAGGGCTCGCATCGTGCTCCTGTTCCCGGTGTCTGGGGACACGGGGTGCCCTGAGCATCCTTCCCACACCACTCCACACCATAACTTCTGCACAGTCCATGGGAAAGGCACGCAGCCCTGTGGGACAACCCTCCCCCAGCCCAGCTCCATCCCAGGGGCCTCATCCACCCCCCAGGCACTGCTGCAAACACAATTGAACAGATTTTGGTTCTCCTCCTACACCGGGATGAACAAACCCCAGGGTGCTCCCAAAAGACTTGGAATTCTCTGTGTTGGGCCCAAGAGCAGCTGCTCAGCTGGGATCACAGAGCTGCTGGACAGCAGGACAACGTTATCCAGGGGCTGGGTGGGCACTGGAGCTGCAAGGAGGGACCAGGAAGGGACAGGGGGGGACCGTGGCAGCTCTGTGCCGCTCCAGGATCCTGCACCACTGGAGCATCCCTCCTGTGGCCCTTTAAGCCAGATTGAAAGATGCTGTGCACTGCCAGGCTGACAAAAAAGCGGCATTATCCGAGCTGTGGAAGTGGCTCTGGATGTTTAATGTCTCTCAATGGCTGGGGTGGGATAGCACAGCATCCACTGAAAGCCAAGCAGCTGAATCCTTGTGCACTGCTTTGAAAAATTAGGGGCATTTATAATGTCTAATATGTTGCAAGCCAGGATGATTTAACAGATGGTTTAAAAGGAAAATCAGCATGTCAGGCAAGGCCCGGTGTGTCGCTCTCTGTAGATTTCTATAGAATGGGAGAGTGATAAAAAATGTTTTTCTTCTCTATTTCAATACTGAGAGATGTTAAAACTTGAAACCTTGAGGGAAATTGCTTAATTACCCTCGTGGTGTCAGTGGTCCAGAGCAGTGGGAAATTTCAATTCCCTGCAGAAAGGGGTCAAGCAGGGAACAACCAGGACACTTTTTAAACTCTTGTTAATGCCTCATAACCTTTAATGAATAATTTTCAGTGGCACAGCCAAGCCAACCTCACACAAAAGACAGTCATATTTACCTTCTATATTGGAGTTCACCTTAATTCTGGGCACAAAGAGAAAAATATAAACAACAGTTTTGCTTCCATGCAGCCAGAATACCTGAGAGGAAATTTGGATTTTTAAATGTCTCTACTTCTGTTATGCCTTGACTTATAATTTCTACATAATTCTAAATTTAATGTGCAAAACCAAGTTAACTTTTCTTTTAAAAGTGTGGTGAGCAGGGCTAGACCCACACCCTGCATTCAACAATTACACATTATTTTTATTTTAGAAAGAAGAGTTAATATTTAAAGTTGCCCTTTAATACTCATTTGGAAGCACTGATTGAATAATAAGGCGAGCAGCTCAGTGTATCACATCTCTATTAAATTCTCTTGCCTTTTTTAAGATTAAAAAAAGAACTTTTTTCTTCCTCTAAATGCAAATCTTTCTGTGTAACACTGTGCCTAATCTACTACAACTAATTAATCTGTTTGAGCTGATGAAATGTTACCTCTGCATTTTTTGTTCCTTGTATACAATTATTGTAACAGTGGTGAATAAATCAATATTCCCAATCCAACTGTAAAAAACAATCAAGAAAAGCAGTGCTTCTCAGGGAAAAAACACCAAATAATATTTATTAACTCTGTCTCAATCCACAGCAGAGCCTAATACCATTCAAGCATTTTCTGCAAGTGTAATAAGCAAACTCAAATACATGATGAAAGTGGCACATGCCAATAATTTCACCATTTTACACTGCAGAGTAATTGAAGGATTTAATGAGAAACAAACCAATAAAAATAAATAGACCGTGCGAGAGGAGGAGAAACTGATCTAAAATGGAAGTTGCTCCATTGTGAGTTTTAGGGGGTTTTTTTGTGTGGTTTGACTGGGAAAAAAAAAAATATGGGGTTGGGGAGATTTGGTCTTTATTTCTTCTTATTTTATATTTTGCAGTTTGATTTCTGAAGAGGAAAGAGCCACTTGTTCTGTGTAGATTCGCTTCTGCATCAAGATTCTCTCCCTCTGCTGCCGCTTCCCAGCGAGCCGTTCTTTTCCCGCTGAATTCCGTGATGAATTGGATCTTTCTCCCTGAAGTTAGAAACTGTTTCTGTTGTATTGGAATTTATAAATAACTCCGAGCAGCCCAGCCTTTTAAATAATGGCACCGAGTTCTTCTGCTTTTAGAAATGTCCATAAATCACCGTCCTCACGAAGGGAATTCTGATTACAAATAAACTCCTTTGTCTCCACTGCCCTTAAATTTCGGCCGTGCACAAATGTCTCTCTGAGCTCTACAGCCAGGGATGTGCTTGAACACACAGAACATTTTTGCCTTACGTCTTTTTGACGTACATTTTTGGTAATTCCAGAGTTGAATTCACCTTTCAGTCAGTCTGACCTATCAAAATCTCACAAATGGATTTTTTTTTTTCTTACAAAAGAGGCTTGAACTGAAGAATTTGGACCTCTAGCTCAGCCCCCTCAAAGCTGGTGTCACAGGGACAAAGCTGGGGGTGGCAGAACCTCCCCCCAAAGGATTTTGGGAGGGCACAAGATCACAGATGCTCCCACCCAAGGCCAGGGTGACACTTGGTGAGGAGAGGTTTGGATTCCAAGATAACACCCCAAAGCATCTGAGTTTTAAAGCAAACGTGGGGATGGTTCATAAAGGCTAACGAGTGAATTCTTTTTTACTTGCTGTCCCCACTTGAAACATAAATATATAAAATCTGTGTTCATTTTGGAGATAAATTCCTGAGAAATGTGGACCAGAAGGGGCTCCTCACTTGCTGAGAGCAGGAGCCGGGCGAAGCCCATCTTGCTGAAGCTGTACATGGAGAGCAATCACTCTAAACATTGAGCACTGTACACCTGCTAAAAGAAACAATAAAACAGAATCTCATCTCTGAAGGGGATTCTTTTCAGCTGCGTTTTTGGATGTTTTTCCTTGTATGCACAATTGGAAACACGGACTTGTAATAAGTTATTGCTTTGTGTGGTGCTTTGGGAAAGAGGGAGAGGGCAGGTTCAGAGCCCCAGCGTGGAGAGGGCTCTCCCTGGACAGCTGAGGGCCAATCTCAGTGTACAGGTCAGCGACCCTTCTATAAAATCTTTGAAGTGCTTTCTTGAAGAGTATTGACTGTCCAGAGCCTTTTATTTCGTATCAAGTTCAAATGTAATGTCTTTATGAGCATAATGCACAAATCAATGGATTAGGACATTCAGATTATTTAGATGGAGCTGAGAGTGTTTAGAATACACCGAGGAGTTGTTCAAACAATTGACAGGGATTTCACAAAACAGGGTCTCCTAACAAAATATTTTCTGTATCTTTAGTTGTCAGAATGCCAAGTTTTGCCTAGGCAATGAAACAGGAATTGTTGTTTCATCTACCTTGGCAAGATGAAGGCTGGAAGAGTTACAAATCCTTTATTTTTCTGAATTTATACCAGCAAATCCCATTATTATTATTATTTTTATTATTATTATTATTATTATTATTATTATTATTATTATTATTATTATTATTATTTCAGTAGTGTGAAGGACATGGACCCTTCTATATCCTGTTCTTACAGAGAACATAAAAATCCTCCCACCCCAGTATCTCTTCTTGCAGCAAATTTGTTTCCTACTACAAGTAGAGTTTAGTCTGTACTTTCCATAGATGCACCGGGAGATAATAAATCGAAATTTTGGGGGTTTATTTTCAATTTTTAATGCCTATTTTGAATTTTCATTTCCTCTTTCATGGTGCCTGAAGTACACCATGTCTCTTCTCCATCCATGACAAGAAGAACCCATGCCAGCTCCCATCACAGAGCCAAACCCAAACTCCATCTCTCCACACTGAGCATTCCTCACCTGTATCCCATTTTCCTGCCCTCCTTCCATGCAGCACAATAAGGCTGTGGGCTCCTGCAAGGCACAATTCCACCCCAAATTCCCTGATTTTGTGCATTCAGGGCAAAACAAAACTGTTTAGACAAGATGGATTATGGAACCAGGAATTATTTTGGTACAGCACAAGGTCAGCTGCACTTTCAATACCAACAAATTCTAAAGGTCTCACATTTTTGGCAGGAACTCTCTGCTAATGAAACACAAACCAGTGTGTCACGAGTGTTTTTGCAATGTTTTAATGGCCCTAACTCGAGGACCAGACCCTCTGTGTGTCCATGGGTTTTCTCCTTGTGCTAAGTGTTTATTTTTCACTCTCCCAACGGGGGGAACAAAGAACTGGAACTGCTCTTATGTCAAATTCATGGATGCAGAAACGTGTGAGACGGAAGAATTGAGCATTATTCTCACTCCCGCCGTGACTTCTGGCAGGGAGAGGGTGGCACAGCAAGCCAGGCTGAAGGTTTCAAACCCTGACACACCTTGGGCCTGGACTTCTCAATTCTGGCATCCTCAGCCTTGTTTATCCTCTTTTCCCATATTGGGAAAGGGCTGACCTCACTGTGGACTCCAACCTTTCCAACACGGAGAGGGAAATTGCTTTTTGTGGTGCAAAACCCCCGGAAAACTTGTCCCAGGAACCAGGGGAGCAGTGATTGCCATAATCACATTTCTGGACCAGATGATCCCCTGTGGTCCCTTCCACCCCTACCTCATCTGGGATTGTGGGATTCTTTGGCAGACAAAAATGTAATGTATTTGTACGTGGAAACCAGGAATATTTCCCAAACCGGTGAATGTGGGTTTGCCATGGGTACTGCGACTGCCACTCAGGATATGAAACTGCCAAGGATAAAACCCTGGCCAAGGATCCAGCAGCTGACAGGAGAATTTATGACAGTGGTGACACAAGGTCCAGGGTCATTCAAAGACTTTTAGGTTGTAAAATGTCCTTACCATGCTTCAGCAGTGACAGCAGTAGAAAAGTGACAAACAAAATCCATTAAAATCTAGTTAATTGTAATAAATTCATTCATTTTTGTGTAGTTGGTGCACTGCCACACAATTCCAGGGCCCCAATCCAAAGGATTTCAGGGTTGGTAAGGACTGGACTCGCCCCATCACTAATTAAACAAATCATTTCCAAAGAACTGGGAGAAACCCCTGTGAGCAGAGCAGCTCCACCAGAAAAGCTGAGATTTCAGGCAAAAACTGCCTGGTGACCTCCAAAGCCACACCTACCCCAGCTCAGCCATGGCCATTTCCCATGGGATCCAGCACAGCCTCTTCCCAGTGCTCCTCACTCTCCAGAAAGCTCCAGACTCACCAAATGAGAGTTCAAAATTAGGAGTTTCTGAGGATGGACCAGCAAACCCAGTAACACCCTTTATCCTTCCCAGTGCTGCTTTGCTGCTGATGGATGCTGGGTTTCCCAAAGGGATCCCCAAACCAGAGGGAAGTGGCAGTGTGCTACAGGAACATCACACATTTGTTGTTATCCTCCAGTCCGCCCTGTGATCAGCTTGCCAGTTTCTATTTTTGTTCCACAAGGTGTATTTTTATTGTGAGCCTCCCCCGGAAAATTTATGGAGTTTCCAGGTTGTCTGTCTAAATAAATATAAGGAACATTAGGGTGTCACAGCCTGTTCTGCTCTGGTGTGGCAGAGCTGCCTTTTCTCCCTTGTGTTTTTTATCAATGGAAATTATAAGGGAGATAATTCCACTGCCTTAGCTGTCAGCCAATCCATGTAAATTCCTGCAATTATGGGGGGGAAAAAAAAAAAGAAGTGCCCCTTCATTACCAATCAGAATTTCATTTCTGGCCTCCACTGCATCCTCGTAGAAACCTTTCCTGGGGATGCCAGGACAAATAAGTGTTCTGTATCTCTGGAATGCTCATTCTCCAGTCATTCCAGGAAGATTGGCGGGTACGTTGCACGCTTCCGGTGTAATTAGTCTTTTTTAATGAAATGGACCCTGGATATCTTCCACTGCGGAGCTCCAATAATAGAATTTAAGTGAAAGTAATTTCAAAGTGCAACAGTAGTTTACATATTAGTTATTGTATAAAGAAAAAAAAACCTGCTCTGCCGTTCTAGGTTAAATGCAATTAACATCCAGGCCTTCTGCAAGGCTCCTGGGAGGGAATGATTGGTTTGGCAGGTTATTTCTCAGATTTTGATAAAAAGAAAAAGAAACCCCCCATTATTTTCACGAGAAACCCTCGCTGAAAATATTCCAGCCCTCTCTAGATTCAAGCCCTGCAAGCAACTCAGTAGAACACAAATATAACTACAGAATTTGGACTAATTAACTATTGCTCAGAAGCACAATTACCATGTGAGCTGCTGCCTGTAGAATACTGCAGATAAATAACATTTTGCAAGTCCAAGTAGATGTCAATTCCTTTCTAATTAGCATTTGCTGTGAGAGGAATGGACAGGGTTTTCAGTTTGGTTTTGGAAAAACAGAGTGTGCAGAACTCTGATGTGGGAACAAACATTGTGGTGACAACACAAAAACATATCCATTACATGCCCTTTTTCCATGTAGCTGTATCCTATATCCAAAGAAAACTGTGGGTTTATGAGAAATACAGAAAGAACTATTACAGAATTATTGCAAGATTGCTCAAATCTTAAAAAAAAGCAAGAATTTTTTATTTTATTATTATTTTCTTTCTTTGTCCCTAGTAAGCACATTTTTTAAAAGCAATTTATTTTCTCATTTGAGAAGTCAAGTCTTTCACTCCCAATTGTTTCTCCACATTCCCTGGTTATCTAGGAATAAAATCTAACCCTCACAGCATCTATGAGCTGGTTTGATGGGGTCTTATTGCAAAGGACCTCACAGAAAGTTGCTCCTTCTTAGTTGCATAGGAATGCTTAGATCAAATCCCACTATTTTAATGTTTCTGTGGGGGGAAAACCAGATGCAATTTAGGCCAAACAAAACACTCTGGCTGGTCTGGGTTGTTTTCCTTGCCTTCGGACACTTTCTGCAATGCAGACAGTCCTTCACAGGCTGTTAAACACAACCTCTGGCTCGGGAAGTCCTGGAGATGCAGATTTCTGGAGGTGGGAAAACAGACAAGGAAAGCCTCCCCTGCCTTGTATTCATGGAGTCGTGGGATGGTTTAGGTTGCAAGGGACAGTAAAGTCACCTATTTCCACCTCCTGCCATGGGCAGGGACACCTTCCACTATCCCAGGGTGCTCCAAGCCCCGTCCAACCCAGCCTTGGACACTGCCAGGGATTCATCCCAGCTATCAGGCAGGTATGGGGCCAGATGGATTATTAATGCATCCCAAAATTGCACTGCCTTCAGCACAGCCAGAGCATTTTACCTTTAGGAAATTGCAGCCTGAGCGTGTTTAAAACCTACTCAAGTTAATAGAAATGTTCTCATCGGCCTCACTGAGCTCTGGACCACTCTCTCAGATGCTTCTTTTCACCTTGACCTTCGCTCAACGTCGAAAATTTCGATTTCTAGTGAAAGTCAGTCATCTAAAACATAAGGACAAGTAGATACTTCCACAGCACAATTAATTTCATATTTAAAGAAGTGGCTAAAATATCCCCTTCCCCCCATCAACTACAGAAATATCTTGGATGTGAAGCCTAAAATAGACACCCAACTCTTGGAAGGCTGCGACAAATGAGCTGGCTCCCATCCCTAGTGGCACAGTGGGGGATAGTAGTGATAAAGTGAATTTGTTAGCCCAAAAATGAAAGTAATAATTGACAAAAAGGAGAAGAATGGTGCAGGTAGACAAAAAAAATCCTCCAGAAGAGGCCAGGTTAGAGACACCGAACACAGCATTTGTGTTTGGATCAGTTTTAGGTGCTGCCTAACTTGTTCCAGACCTCCAAGTTACTTCATCCTTGTTTTTAGCAGACCTGGGATGTTGGTTCTCTTTACCTTTTCGTGCCTGGACAGCAGGACAGGGACACTTGTGACCTTCACACTGGGCATGGCCACCACAACCCCATTTCCCACATTCTGCTGCTTCTCATCTGAGCTGGCCTCATCCAAACCTCCCTGTGCCTCCACCCATCTCCAGCTGCTGATTTTCCTCAAGAAATACTCTTCCTTGAATTGTTTATTTTGCTGTTATGAGTGTGTTTTGCTACAAGAAATTACACTTAATTATGTTATAATATTTTCAGCACTGTTAATGTTAAAATTAATGCATCAAAAATGATTTTCACTTAATTTTTACTGGGTGTTCGTGTATAATTGATAGGGAATTTGTTATTAAATCTTTTATTTGACTGATTACTTAATCATTCCCACATGGTTATTGAAGACAATCTTACATATAATTAATTTCACTAATAGAGACTCCCCATGTTTTCCTTCCTAGGCCAATGTCTGCATGGTTATCATGCAATTTAAGGATTTCCTGGGGCAGCTTTAAATTATGCACATATTTGTATTAATTATATGTGGCCAGATCCTGCTACCTTGTGTAGAGTGGTGAACTCCTCCTCCTGGAAGGAGCTTCTCTGAAGCCAGTGGAGCTCCTTGCAGTGGGAACCATGGGTTAAAACTGGTGGAAAACAAGGGAAAAGATGAAGAGAGAAAGAATTGAAGTTTGGGCCATCATGGGTATCTCCTGCCCTGTCCCTTTCATTATGGCTAATCCATAGGGTCATCCTCTACATCCTCATCTTGGGATGAGAAATTTGACAGCACAGGAAGTTCCAGGACGTGGGGAAGGGAGCCAGTCCCTCTCTCAGCCATGAAATGCAGAGATCCAGGGCAAACAGGCAGCGACAAAGGACCACGGGCCGTGGTAGGGAGCAAATGATGTTCAATGTCGGGAGAAAGCATGGAGCTATCCATCAGCTGACACGCCAGATTCCTGACAGGATGCTAACTAATGCACCTGGTGCCAATTATTGACTCCCAATGACAAATTGGGTTTGCATATTGAATAGTTTCGCCCAGACTATGGAAGTAATCACTGACTACAGCACTGCACTTCCAAGGAAGGTGGGAAGAACATGTGAGAGGCAAGTCCCGAGGAATTAACATGAGCAGCATGGCCCTGGCCAGCTGTGATTTGCATTCTGATGGCAGCAGCAGGCTCTGCAAAACCCCAGGCCTCCACCAAAACCAGGAATCCACGACCAGATCCATGACAAGGCTGCCTGGGAATCCCCAGGAACAAGGGATTGAACAAGGGGAAATGGCCTCAAGTTGTACCAGGGGAGGTTTAGATTGGAGAGTAGGAAAATTTCTTCATGGAAAGAGTTGTAAAGTTCTGGCACAAGCTGCCCAGGGCAGTGGTGGAATCCTCATCCCTGGAGGGATTTAAAAGCCGTGTGGATGTGGGACAGGGGGCAGTGGTGGCCTTGGCAGTGCTGGGAATGGTTGGACTTGATGATCCTAAGGTCTTTTCCACCCCAAATGTTCCTGTCTAAACATGGTCAGGGTGGAGCAAAACCCAGCTGCTGTTCCCAAATCCCTCTCTGCTCCATGGATTCAGTAGGATGAGGCACAGCACTCAAGTTAAGCATGAACTCAACATTTTGCAGCATCAATGACATAGCAAGAACTTTTTAAATCCATTTATTTGTGGGGACCTGAGTGGAGCATGAGCTGAATGCCGAAGAGTGGCCACAATAAGTCCATTTAAAGCAGAGACTCTTCCCAGCTAACATTTTAAGCTGCCCTCAAGCAATTCTCTGCCATGTAGCAGCATTTCTGGGAAAAAAAATATGGTCTTATGAACCCACCTCTGCACAAAATTTCCAAAACAAGCAGGGACAGTGTTTGTACTTGTAGAACAATGAAATATTTTATTCTCCAGGGACTGACAACCACGAGGACAGTTTAGCTGTTAGATTTAAAAATAGAAAACCGTCATCAACCAAAGCCCTACCTGGTATTTCCAGTGTTTTGCTATTTTGATTAATTTGGGGGATTCAAGTGGGCAGAGGTTTTTGAAGTTGAGGCCTGTGAGAGCCTCTTTCACCCCATTACTGGAAATCTCAAAGCCACCGAGGCAGCATCAGGCCCCCTCCACCAAGGCCCCCACTAACGTGGGCGATAACCACTATTTCTCCCCACACACCATTTAAATTCTAAGACACTGACAAACTATAACTCACAGGGAACCATTTGAAATTATTATTATTCAATGGCTTGTAAACTGTATCTCATCATTAAACAGAATAATAAATAAAAATAATGACCAGCCTTCAAGCCAGCGATGGGAAGAACACACTTTCCTGCCGAAGACCTGGTTCATTTTACCAAGTTTTAATTAAAGCAAAATCCATCCCTTAATTGTGAGGTTTAGGAACGGTGTTTGGGGTTAGGATCTGGAGCAAAACCCTTATTCCACAGTGCGTCTGGTGCCATACAGACCGAGCTATAGGTTGCTGAAGGAAAATATAACAGCCCACGGATATTTTACAGTACCAAAACCTAGCTCGGGGCTACACATCCCCAGATGAAAGCCGGCAGCTCCGCGGAAGAAACGAGGAGTTTGTCGGCGTGGCCGTTTGAAGTGCGCGGAGCCGCGGAGCAGCAGGAGGAGGAGGAGGAGGAGAAGGAGGAGGAGGAAGGGTTAAAGCCCCCAGCCCAGCCCTGCCTCGCCCATGGTCAGCCACCTCGTGTAATTCCATTAGAGTGCGAGATTCAAATGCAGAATTAGCTGTTGCCTACGCAGAATTATGTTAAACATGGCCCAGACTGAAAATCAATATTCTGCTTAAGTAACTGGCCCTCCAGTAATTTAATGAAGCTAAATTGCATTACACGGAGGTAAGGTGGTGGGGGACCATTTTGTCTCAAACCTTCCATTATACAGTGACTGTACAGCTGGATGCCTAAAGAGAAATTAAACATATACACTCATTTCTTCTTGAAGTTGGAACAGTGTTTTTTACACTGGATTACTTGTCTCCTTCCTTAATTTAAAACTACAGTAAATAATTTGCAGCCACATAATTAGGAAGGAGCCACAGTCTCATAATAAGAGGAAAAAATTGCTACCAGAGTATTAAAGGATTTTTTTTACTCGGCGAGAAAAAAATGAAAAAGGACATTAAATGTTAGATCTGTATTAAAAATGTAATTCTAAAGGGTTTAAATCTATGACATGTCTACACTGAATTAATTAAATTCATGATCTGATCAAGGACTGAGAAGCTACCTTGGAGCTATCTCTTAAAAATGCTATGTATGTACATGTCAAAATAGGAATTAAAAAAAAAGCAGGCCTTTGATTTATTGGCAATTCATGCATGCATTATTGTGCTTTCTTGCCTGGCAGTAGGAGGGAAGTCAAAGTTTTATAAAGCACCTGAAACCTTCTCCTCACGCCTCTTTATTAAAGGAACTTCTTCACTGTAGATGCCCGTTCCCAAACTCGGAGCCATCCGCTCTGGATGTGATCATGGTGACATCCACGACGACTTAACTCGTGTTCAAGCTGATTGACAAGAACAAAGAGCCTACAATTACATTATGCAGCACTTGTACTGCACCCTCTTTTATTTATTATTCAGCTGCAAAACTTCAACGGGAAGAAACTCTTCAGAGTTTTGTGTCGGGGAGACGGAATTAAATTGACAATAATTCTGGGCTGTGTGGTCTGAAGTTCTGCTGATTAGAGATTACTTCCCCCTAAATCATTTGTCACATTGCCTTACAGAAGGGTAAAACAGACTTCAACCATGTGTAGCTGCAGCGGTATCTTTGGGGAAATGCAGGCAGCAGAGTATGTATTGTTTAAAGGGAAAAGAAGTGATTTGCATCTTCAATCGCTATTTTCCTTGCCTGTCCGACTACCGGAATTTTCTTTCTGTACTTAAAAGGCAGTTAAACAAATGAAATTTATTTATGCCGAATCTGAAGTGAAAAAAGAGGCACTTAAAAGCACGTGTCTGTTTGACACCTTAGAGGGCATCCCTGGCCTGCCAAAGATGTGCCAACGTGAGCTGCAAGATGCAACAGTAGCGGGAAAAGTGGGAACACGGCTCAGAACAGTTGGGTCAGGCTGGTTCTTCCCAGAAAGCTGCAACAGATGAACAAGTAACAGCACATCACTTCCAGCTTCTCTCTGCTGCTCGTTTGGGAATGCTGCTGTAAAACCCCTGAAGGTGTTGGGGTGCACTCGTTGCTCCAGTCTCACACTTTAATTAAAACCAGATGCCACTGTCAGCCATCTGATCTATACCTTGGGTGATTAAAATGAAATTCCATCGCTGTTGCCAGACCAAAATGTACACAGGATGCACTGAAAGGCCACAAAGTGACTGAGGGGAGTCAAGGGGTGCCCAGATCTGTTTCCTCCTGGTGCTTCTGAGCCACAGCATCACCAAAATCTGAACATTCAGCTCCAGCAATGACCTGCTCCCACATCAGGTGGACGTGGAAATGCTTCACAGATGTGTTGTGCTGGCTCCAGCCAGGCAAGAGCAGGAGCATCTCCCTTCCTTCCCAGGAATGCTCCACCTGGATCAGCATCACCTTTGCCAAAAGACAGTTCCACCATAATCTCAGGCAATGAGGGAAGGAGATGAAAAATCAGTCTCTCTTTTGCACTTTATCGATTGAAAAGGAAAAGACTTCCAAGAGAAATTATTTTTACACCCTTGAATACCACCTTGCAGATCTATATTTTGTCTCTTTTCGACTCAAAAGATGTCTTACTCCCTTATTTCTTTTGGAATGGCAATTCAATAATGTGTGGTGGAACATTTATTAATTACATTCCAGTTTAAGGAATTATTTTGAAGGGAATAACTGCTCTCAGAAATCCTGAAACACTCTCTGTTTGATTTCTGAGTCCATTAGAACTGAAATGTAGCTGTTCCTTTCCACACTGAGTTCCTGGCTTGTACTTGAAACCAGGAGTGGCAGGATTTTTTTCCTAGTAAAACATGACTTTAAACACATATTCAGCAAGGGAAACATGTCATGTATTTTATAATACAAGGTCCTTTAGAGCAAATTATCCCGCTTTTTTTTTTTTTAAGATGCACCTTTATGTTCAATGATATTTCCTTTGGGGTTTTCATTAACATTCCATCAAAAAAATAAAAGCCTTTTTTTTTTTTTTGGTGAAATACCTTGACTGATGAGTTTAGCGTTTTCCTCCTGCTCGTATTTACATTTAGTGTTTTGATGATGTTAAATTCTACAAATGAGAGCACTTTTAAAGTGTTCCTTTCAACACCGCCTGCCTTTTCTGTTTGATTTCTCTTGCTGATGGTGTGTTGTCAATGCTGAATGCTGGAATTGTTGTTGAGCAGGCACAGCTGGATGAATTAAAGTCTCTCCAGTAACTCAAACCAGAAATGACTTCATCTCAAAACTTTCCATGTAGCACAGGTCAGAGCTCTGAGTGGGGACAAAAATAATGGGGTTACCAGAGGAAGAAAAAGTCAAAAGTACAAGTCAAAATACAGAGAGCAGCTTGGGCTCGCCTTGTGCAGCAATTTCCCTCTGTTACAGAGTGAAGCCCTGATGGAGACATTTGATAAGTAATTGTATTTTAAGTTCAAATAGAATATCTTCATGTGTGCAGATACAGAGCCCTGTACACTTATCTTATTAGCTATTTGCTTAAATTATCTGTTGGGTACCCTAATATATATCTAGGGTCACCTAATGATATCATCTATTAATTTATTCAAGGAATTTTGCCAAAAAACAAAGAAAAGCCCCAAACACAAACATTTCTTCCCCATTCCTTCAGAGCTCATCACAAACAGCCAAGCATTTCAATGTGACCAAGGCAGATTTTCAAAGGTAACAACTTTAATTACCAGGAGGCAAATTCTAAAGTCAGTACAAGGCGGGGCTGGTGTAATTAGACATGTCTGAGTGTTCCGGGGATGGGATGGGATGGGATGGGATGGGATGGGATGGGATGGGATGGGATGGGATGGGATGGGATGGGATGGGATGGGATGGGATGGGATGGGATGGGGAGGCAGGGGTTGTCCTCGCCCCAGCCCTGCTCCTCTTCCACTCACCAATTTGTCAAGAATCCCTCCTCCTTCACTCCAAAAAAGCTCTTTCCCTGATGTGGCAGCACGGGGAGCTGGAAAATTTCTTTTCATATCAAAACATTTCATCTGTTTCCTTCTTTCAGCGTGGAGGGCAAAATCACCCTCAGCACATTTATGTTTGAAAGAGGGCAAAGAGGGAGCAGCCCCTTCCCCATGCACATCCCAGGTGCCCTTTCCAGATTGTCCTGCTGAGTGTTCCATGCTCCCTGATGTTCATTAGGAATGAGATGACATCTCCCATCAGGGGCCATCATGCCAAAATTTTAGAATCACAGAACCACAGAAGAGTTTGGGTTGGAAGGGAACTTAGAGCCCATCCAGTGCCACCCCCACCATGGGCAGGGACACCTCCCACTATCTCAACTTGCTCCAAGCCCCATCCAACCTGGGCTTGGACACTGCCAGGAATGAGTCCACAAGCTCTCTGGACAACCTATTCCAGTGCTGCACCACTCAAGTAATATTATTTTAAGTCTTTTCCCTTATTTTAAGCATCTCCCCAAAGCCTCTGGAAAAGGTTTTGCATTTCCTGCAGTTTCTGTGTATGTCCCAGCTTGCTGAGTCTCTGCTGGGCTGGATGCAGCTCTTCCAAGCTTCCCACCCACAAGAATCACCAGAATTTCTGCATCCCTAAGTGGAGCTGATGCAACTCAAGCCTGACTTCAGATGTGTTTAAAAACAAAGGTTCGAAACTCTTTTGATACATTTGTGTTCGAGGGCCTCTAAAACTCAATGTTCTGTGCTGAAATCAATTCATGCTGTCAATAGCCAGGAATTCCCAGAGCTAAAATTGGGGTCTCTTGTTGACCATTGCAGTTCTGGAAAATCAGCATCACATAAATACAGATATTGAGGATGAACCTGAGAGGATGAGCTACTTTTTAACTGAGCTAGAGCAGTCCACAGTGAGGAAGTTCATGGGTGCAGTGTTAAACCCTTGGTCACACAGGAGCATGGGGTATTTTACATTTTTCCTATCATGCTTTTCTGTATTTCAGGTGATTTGGATCAAATTTACATGTTCACAAAATCTTGTAGCTGAGACATTACACAGAGAAATCCAGAGCTGATGCTCAGCACCCACAAAAGGGATCATTTATTTCTGGGTAATATTCAAAGTATCAATGCAGGTTAATATTTGTGTGCACAGGAAAATCCGTGAAATCCCTACCAATAGTTAAAATCTGCTGACCATAATAATTCCAGGTGGCTAATGGTCACTCTGTACCCTCAGCTCTCCATCCACACTAGTTCTGGGGCAGAGGGGACAACCTGGACAAGAAACTTTTCCTCCTGCTGCTCCCTCTGGTCGGTGGCCCATGGCAGGGAACGTGGTGCTTCCAAAGCACTCATGGATTTTAATTCAAAGAATTGGGAACCAGCCTGAATTCTTAGAAAATCTCTTTGCTCAGGGGCACCATGGCTTTGTCACCAGCCCTGAGCTGGTGCAGAAATAGCTGTGACACCTCCTGCCCACCTTGCAGGGAGACTGGCACCCCATGTCCCACCATCCCACCCTGCCTTCTCCATCCCTCACGGTTTCCTCCAGCACATGTACATTTTTCTGCCATTCACCAGGCTTTCTGCCTTTCCCTTATTGCTTTCAGTCTTTTCTGTCACCCTTGAAGTCTATTTTAGGGCAATGTTGAAAGTGCAAAGGGATTTTATTCAAGCACAGGCATGATGCTACCACGGGACAGAATCGGGCAGCCCTCGCCTCAGCCTCTGCTCCCGTTGTGTGTCCTGGGGGTGTGTGTGGCACCAACAGGGAGGTTTTCACCTTGCTGATCTGAAAAATAGGTGGTTTTATGTTGACACTGAGATTCCCCCCTTCAGAGGCCTCAGCAATTCCAGTGAAAGTTAGTTTTTAATTTCAGGAGCTGTTTGTGATTTAGTCTCTGCCTCACTCACCCTGCTCTGGCCTTGGACACTTCCAGGGATGGGGCAGCCACAGCTTCCCTGGGCAACCTCTGCCAGGGCCTAACATCTTCTGTCAGAGAGATTTATCCCCTATTTAATCTCAGATTGTAGAATATACCTCTTTCACACATCCCACAAGTTTAAATTAACTTTTGTGGAACAACTGCTGAGACAAAGGACATGAAGGACCAAATCCTGCATTCCTTCTGTGTTCTGAACATTTAATGAAGGTGAATTTTAGCCCTGCAAGGTTTGTGAGATCCCACTCTCTGCAGCGATGGCTCTCTTGGTATTTCCACTTAAAAATTTTATTTTCAAGGCCCCATAATTGTATGTAAAGTTTTTCTTGGATCTGAAAGACAAAAAGCCCTAACAAGTCAAAGGCTCTGCCTGGCAGAAGCACTTGATCTGCATACAGAGGGAAAGGCATTTTTAAAAGGGGGTTTGATACCTTTTTCATTCTTACCCTAAATTGCTTTGGTTTTGAACTCACATTTTATCAACTGCAGAATTCACTTCAGTGTAAACCTCATTGATTTCAGCCACATTTTATTCCAGGGATAAATGTGATTTCATTATTCTATTACAAAGCACATTAAAAATAAAATGTAGGTGACAACTTTATCACTGAAGATGGGATTCATTACACATGAGTAAGGGGGATTTTTTTTTTTTCAAGAGGGGTTTAATTTGGATTTCTAGCATATAGCCGTGCATATATACAGCAGCCAAAGAAGCTATAGCCTGTCATTTCAATAAAACATGTATGAAAGCATCCCTAAGCACCTCCTGACATGTCAGGGATATATGGTGTAAGAGTGTGTCCATGTCAGCAGTGACAAGCTGAACCTTAATGGCTCTAAAACAGTCTTTATGGTTTACTGTACCCGTAATCCATTTTATAATGAGTGCTCAACCACATACAACATTCTCTGAGCTTCCCCTGCCTTTTAACTCACCCCAAGGTGCCCAAACGAGGGGGAAAACTCCAAATTTCGGGCGGTCCTTCCCGAGGAGCAGTATGTGCTGAAATACTTACGCTAGACAGGTAAATTAAAATAAGGCTTTGCTCTAATCTTCAGGTTTCCTTCTGTGGATTGGAAGATAGGCCAGTACTGATATTTTGCTGTGGTTTGGGGGCAAGGTTTTAAATTCTATCAGGCTGGCAATGCTTTGGACTTAGAAAACGTGGGGATGGGGAAGAGGTGTTGTAAGCCCGCGATAGACACCACACATTTAGGGTTCAAATGAAAGCAGAATGTGATATTTCCTACCATGATTTCACCCTGATTCTGCACCCTTTATCCATGGGAAATGCCAGCGAGAAACAGGGAAACTCTGGCAAAATGTAGCAGGAGCTGGAGCATCCCATTTACAGCAGTCTCCCGGTACAGAGCTCTTTGCATACACAGAACCATGGGCTGGTTTGGATTGGAAGAGACCTTTAAGATTATCCAGCTGCACCCCCTGCCATGGGCAGGGACACCTTCTGCTATCCCAGGGTGCTCCAAGCGCCATCCAAGCTGGGAATTCCAGGGATGGAGCAGCCACAGCTTCTCTGAACAAGCTGTTCATCCTTGTCTGAGGCAATGGTCTGTAGGACACCAGGCAGAGGCACCCATTTTAAAGGCAAAATAAGGTTTGGAACTCCAGGGAAGTTCCCAGAGCTGAGGCTCTGACACAGGAATGTGGCAGTGTAGAAACCCAGTCTCAGCAGGGCACGGATGATGCCCCACACCCCATGGAGAGGCTGGAGACAGGACCATGTTTCACGAGAATGTTTGGGGAGTTTTTCTTAAGATAAAGCTGTGGTTTAAATTCTTTTGTCTCTTAAATAATAATGGTGATGCTGATGGTGGTAATAATAAAATGAAGAAGAAGAAGAAGAAAAAGGAGGAGAAGTAGAAGAAGTAGAAGAAGTAGAAGAAGAACAAGAACAAGAACAAGAACAAGAACAAGAACAAGAACAAGAACAAGAACAAGAAGAACAAGAAGAACAAGAAGAACAAGAAGAACAAGAAGAACAAGAAGAAGAACAAGAACAAGCACAACAAGAACAAGCACAACAAGAACAAGCAATGAATTTCTGCCTTGGAGGCCATAGCTCTGGTGAAGCTGATGTCTTCAGTCCCAGCCCAGGCTGCAGAGACCCCTGAGGAAATGCATCCCTCCAGGTCCTCCCATTTTCCATCCTCGGATGACCCTATCTGCCATCCAGCTTCTCTCCCTGCGTGCCACCTCTTTCCAAGCCCTACTCCACCCCAGAGCCTGCTCTGCACCCCGCCCAGGGCACTCAGAAATCAAGGCCAGCCCCTCCAAGGGACAGCCCTGGACGCTCCTGAGCCCTGGAGCGGGGAGGGGCTGAGCATCCCTCCTGCAGGCAGGAGGTCCTGGGTGCCAGGGGCTGGGTGCCCCGCGGGTGCCAGGCCCAGGGGCTTGGGAGCGCCCAAGGGGAGAGGGAAGGAAGCAACTAGAAACAGCCACTTAGTGTCTATTTAGAGCCTGGGAGCATTTGTGAAAGCCATCCCCATTACTGTTGAAAAGATGCAAATTTGGTGAAATAATCAGCTGTATGGCTGCAGGCTGTTTCTCAAGTACCCTGATTCCTCACAGGAGGGAAGGTATTAGTGTAAGACACGCAGCAAGGCCAAGTTCATGTTGCTCAGAGGTAGCCCCTAACCAAACTCCACCAAGTGCTATAAAACAAGATTTGTTATCCCGGCAAGCACTGACAGTTCCTCCAATAAAGCCCCAAAAAAACAGAGCCCTTCGGGCGGGTTGCAGGGGTGCAAAAAGCAGCGCTCACAGGCACGGCTGCCACAGGGGACAGGCGGGGGCTGCCCCGCAGTCCCTGCCCCGGCCCGGCCGGGCAGCGGCAATTAAAGCATCGCCTGCATCCCCTGCGCCATCCAAAACCCCCTCAGATGGTTAAGGAGCCATTTATCTCCCGCAAGAAAGAGCATAAAGCAACCCGCGCGCAGGGCTTTGTGTCGAAAGCTGGGGAACAGGCGAGGAGGAGCTGCGCTTTAAAATCCTGGGGAAATTGCTCAATGCGTGGCTTAGTGCAAGGTGTAATCTGCTCCGTGTCTCCAGGCTTCCCTCCTTCTCCACCTGCCTGCCGTATCAGGCTAAACTTTGGGAGAAAAATAATGATGCATTTAAGAAAAGGATAAAATTTAATAGCAAACCCCTGTTCCTCTGGTGTTTCTTGTTTTAAAGATTGTACAAAGAAGCTTAAAATGCTGGAATATTTAAACAATATCTTTAATTTCAGGAGCATCAAATGTATTCTTAAACCAGCAGTGAAGGTGAGCCTTCAGTCAAGCACTCTAATCATTGCAATTCCAGCTCTCCCTAAAATCAGTTTTGCAGCCAATGGCTTAAAATAACAGCCTGGAAACAAAAATATATCCTATAAACAAAAATATATCCAATCATCAAACCCTCACCCTGGTGTGTTTATGCTGTGCCTGCAGTGGGACAGGAGATAACAATGTTAGGCATCATTTCAAATTTGGAAAGATTCTTTTCCTGGATGGCAAAAGGAAAACAACAACAACAAAAAACCAACCCAGTTCAAGTGGCTTTTACAGGAGAGCAATGGAATGAAGTGGAGTTGGAGAGGGTGTGTTTGTGTGCACGGCAGGGTCGGTGCTCCAATATGCATCTTTATGTATTATGGATCCCGTTTTCTCACATTTTTCTCAGTGGACAGATATTGTGCTGTAGCTCTCAGAGTACCTGAGAAAAACATTCCAACAAATTGCATTCCTTGTCTATACAGATCCTATAAGGAGCACAAAATAGGCAAGGAGAGTCTTCATCAGAGAAAGCCTTTTTTGATTCCTCCTCCCCCCCCCCCCAATCTTCTGTAACAACATAAAAGATACTGTTATGACAAGTACTCTGGTAGTTCATTCTTTCATTTATAATTTAACCACAGCCTATATAACCTAATCAGAAAAATGTGGAGCATGATTAGTACAACAATCGAATGCAGTTGGGCTCCTTGAACAACTCAAAGAACAACACAAAAGAAAGAAAAAAAAAAAAAACAAAACAAAAAAAAAAAAAAAAAAAAAGAAAAAGGGGAAAAAATCAAGGCAAACCATGGCAGGCATATCAGAAAATATGTGGTATTTCTTTAATATTTCATTTTAAACTACCTAATTGTGTTTTTAAGCTTCGGTTCCTGTAATTTTGCAAGATGAGGCATTCCAGTGAGAAAACATATGGTAAGGGATTTTTAAACCACATAGCTAGAGTGCATCATAGACTTATCTGCTGCTTTAGTGTCACAAAAATCCACCACTGAATTTATCCAGTCACCCATTAAAGAAAGAAAAGAATTAAAGGAAAAGGAGTTTAAAAATCCCCAAATGCTCAAAAAAACCCCCAAAAACACCCTACTGGAAAGTGCTATTGGGTTCAAGGCAGGAGCTAGGTGGATCTGTGAGGCTTCCCACGGCAGGAAGAGTGGCAATCAGCCAGTTCTTTCAGGATCCTGCCTAGCAAATATTGCACGCGGTGGTGACAAACTGTCGCGGGCAACAACTTGTGCCGGCACCTCGGCTAAAATGAGTTTTAATGAACCTCGTGCCTGGGATCCAGGAGAACTTCCCATCCTGGCCCTTCCCAAAGCTTTTCCCATGAGGTGAAATCCAAGGGAGGCTTTAGTGGGAGCAGGCAAAGAGACATTTTCCAGGAGAGGCACTGAATCAGCACTTTGTGTGGCACTTTCTGAGGGGATGTCACGGCATGAGAGAGACAAACTTTGACATTTGCGCTTGGCAGGGAGAGCTGGGGGCCCCGAGGATGCTGCAGCTCCCCGGGATGTGCAGTCAGGCTGCCTGGAGGGTGCTGCTCCCACCCAGCTGCTCCTCCTGAATCCCTGGTGCTGCCTGGAGAGGGAAGGGTTTCCTTGAGCCGAGCCTGAGGTAAGAGGAGGACACGGCCAGGCTGGGCTGTGGGGGAATTTCAGGCAATGTCTGGAACAATGTCACTGCCGTGAACGCCGAAGGAAATCACAATGCCTTGGCACCGACATCAAGCGCTCGGGTTCTGTGGGAAGCGGAATTAAAAGGAACTTCTGGAGGCCGCTGGTTAACTCTCGGTGCCAAGGAAGGCTGTGCCACCGACCCCTGAGCCAGGCTGGATGAAGGCTCTGGAATCAGGGTGACAAAGCTCCAAGCTCCCGGTTATCCGTTCAAAAACACTGCGCCACAAATCATCCCTTGGAAAAGCTTCCCCTCGCATCTGTGGGAAGTCAGGAGTGTCACCGCCTGTGCATCCACACCAGCTCCTGCCTCCTCGTCCTGTTATTAGCTAAAATTCACCTGGAGTCAGTCTCTCCTGGTGGGTTTTTTTTTTTTCTTATCTTGCTTTTAAAAGACAAACTCTTAACCCCTTGCACTTAAGGGATTCCCCCAAGGTTGTCTGCCTTTTCCCACCGGGAATTCCTAAGTGTAAGGACCGAGAAAAGCGTAAGGTGTTAATCTTGATAATTAGTGCACAAAACCAATTAGAGGGCCAAAAAACCTTAAGGCACAGAAAGTGATTTTTTGTTTATTTGCTTACCTTATTAAGTTAAATATCTGTCTAAATTAATCACTAATGAACGTGAAGAAGGCTCAATAGCACCGGCTTAATGAACAGCAGTGTCAGATGCATTTTACAGGGCACCAAATCACTGGGCAGAGGGAGCCAAGTGGCTCCTCAAAAATCACTTTTCTGCCCAATTTTCTGTTTGCAAAGCAGTAAATTGTCTACGTTTATTGTGCTGATTTAAGCACTTAAATACTAAAAAATAGAGGATCACTGCACAACCCTGCTGCTGGAAATTCACCTTTTTTTCCCCTAAAAACTGCCCCCCCCACCCCCAGATTTCTTCTGCAATTCTTGCAACACCCCCTCATTAGATTAAATATATTTTTGTCTGTAATTTATGATTTTTCCAGGCTTTCAGCACTGCAGGAATGAAATTCTGCATGCTACCAGCAGTCCCCTTCATACTTGCCTGGTGGCTTGAGCAAAGTTGGGGGGTTTTCTGGATGAAACCGTTCTATATTTCCCCAAAACAATGGCATTTTCCCCTCTTTTCCATCCATTATTCACAGGGTAAACATCTGCATTGTAAATGTCAGATGTATTAATTGTCATGTCCCCAGCTCTGGGCATGGAGTGAATGTGCTCCACATCCCTCCTAAAAAATATTTCCCATTTTTCTATTAATATCTCCACATGCCTCTCCCTTTATTTCCGAGCAGGCACGGAGGTTCTGCGGCTCTTACGCTGGGTGGGTTTTTTTTTTTCCCTTGCTCTGGAAAGCCTTCCTGAAATCTTTTCCTGCTGCAGATTTTTGGCTGCACGGACACACAGGAGGAAGGTGAGCTGATTCCTCAGCCCTGCGCTAGAGCCACATAATGGAATAGGACGGAAGGGGAAAGCCTCATGGCAGAGCAGCAGAAAAAGTGGGAATCCAGAGCTTTCTAGGATCTCCTGAAAGGTGATCTTTAATTTTGTTTTTTTTCAATTGCAGCCTATGAAACGATGGATGTTTTGTAGTAAAACGTGCCCAAATATTTGCAGGAGAAGAACTTTGCTCATTATTTCAGTGCTGAGCTGCTTTGTGTGAGCTCACACACAGCCCCTGGTGTGGCTACTCACAGCTCCTTACTCGGTGTGTAAGTCCTTCCCTACCTTGCCTTAATAAAATAAACACTAACAACCCTTTGGAAGAAATGTGGGAGCATTTAAAGGGGGAGAAACTGCAAACTGCATCCCGCAGGTTTAACCATTTCAGCGATTTGGGCTAAACGCTCTTCAAGCACCAGTAATGGGGAAAGTGCCCCCGCTATTCACAGGAGATACTCCAGGAGTAAACACCACCCTGCCTGCGAGCAGCTAATTAAGGGAATCGGCCGCAACTGAGAGAATCCCGAGTAAAAATAATGGTGCTGCTGGAATGGCTGGGAATGCGCAGCCCAGGATGGGACGGAGCGGTGCTGGGATCAGAGCAGCCCAGCTCCTGCATCTCCAAACTCCTCTGCTCTTTGTTACTTAATGCGATGCAGGAGATCAAAGATCCGCACAGGCTGTGCCGGGGTGTTGCTGCAGTCGCTGTCACACCGGGATTTTTGCCTTTTTTTTTTTTTTTTTTCTCCCCCCCCCCCCTTTCCTCCCCCTTTATTTTGACTTAATGTTTTGGAAGGAGGGGGCTATTTTTTTTTTAGCCTTTTTTCTTGGCCTTTTTGGGGGACGCTTTTTCTGGGTTTCTTTTTCTTCTTCTTTTTTTTTTATTTTCTGGTCTGCTTCGCCCCTTTCTTCTTCCTTATTTTTCCTCCTCTTCCCCTCACCCCCTTTCTTCTTCTTTCATTTTTTGGCCATTTTTCCCCTTTTTTTTTTTTTGGTCTTTTTTTTCTTTTCCTTTTCTTCTTTATCTTTTCTTGCTGTCCCCTTTTTTCTTTTATTTTCTTCTTCATTTTGCCTCATTTTCCCCATTTTTATTTGCTTCCTTTTCCCTTTTTACTTCTCCTTTTATTTTTTGACTCTTTTCTCCACTCTTGTTATTTCGCCTACTACCTTTCTTTAATATATCATTTCACCTCTTTCTCCTTTCCATTTCCCCCCTTTTTCCCTTTTTTTTAAAATTTCCCTTTTCCCCCATTTTTCCCCCCCTTAGCCCACTTCTTCCCCCTTCCCCCCCACCAACAAAACAACGCGAAAAAAAAAAAAAAAAAAGGCGGAACATTTAACAAAACTCCTCCGGGCTTCTCCCTGTGTTCACGCAACCCTCGGAGCGATTCCAGAGGTTCTGTCCCACCTCGGAGCAGCTTCCCCCTCCTTCCCAAAATCCCCGCTGCGAGCGCGGCGCGTTGCGCCGGCGGCCACGGGGCGGCGCTGTGGCTCCGCCCGGAGCGGCGCCGATCCCGGGGATGGAGCGGGCAGGGAAAAGAGGGAGAGGAGGGAAAAGAGGCAGAGGAGGGAAAAGAGGGAGAGGAGGAGGAGAGGAGGAGGAGGAGAGGAGGAGGAGGAGGAGGAGGAGGAGGGAGCCGCGCTTTACAAGTTCCTGAATTTTATGGCTGCGCTGCAGCAGCGGAATGTCCACTCAATCTGTTGAGAAGTTGCACAGCAAACATGCGCGGGGCATATTAAACGCGGGCTGGAACGGCGCAGTGAATATTTATTAGCGAAAATATAGGTTCTCAAAAACAGAAATAAAACAGGGTAATGGATGAAGGGGAGAATAGATTTAACACTGAAATAAATATCAAAGGTGCAAAGAAAAGGCAAAATATAGTGTTCAAACAAAGCTGCGAATTGGGCCCAGATTTAATGCGTCCCCCGGGATGAAAAGGTTGGACAGACTGTTGGAATTGAGATACTACTTTTAGTACACAGCCCCTGTAATGCTGTCAGCTTTATTTCCTTTGACAAATGTGAAATAAAATTTGTCAAAGTTAGGGCTTGGTAAGTTTGCTATTGAAAATTCAATTGGTAATAACTAGTAGAGCCTGGCACTCAGGACATTTTTAAAGGAA
>NC_091020.1:35452500-35455000 GCF_041296385.1 Aphelocoma coerulescens
AGTGAGATCATACTGGCAGTAAAACACAACATTTGTAAAACAACAACCAAAAAAAAAAAGGATGGGGGGGGGGGAAATTCTATTAATTAAAAATGTAATGGCACAGATAAAAACTCAACGGGGTGTTTTAGAAATATATTTGATATTTTGTCATCAGATGCTTTACATCAGCTCGCACAGAATTCAGCCAGCTCTGAGAAGGAGCTCTGGAAAAGGGAAAAAACCCCTTCATTGAACTGTAAAACTATATCCCACATTTAGGAAAAACCAGGCATGTAAAAATATCTATTTAATAAGTGCCGTTTAAGTTGTTAAAGCTGGTGGAGGTTTCTTATTTTTTTTCTCTTCACCCATTAGGATATGAATGGGAAAAATTATGAATAGGAAATCCTGCTGGAGTTTTTATTGCCTATTTCCTTTCGGGAAGATGGCATTGTTCCTCTTTTAAAAAAGGGAAGGGGCGTAAAATAAGTGCAGGCATATGACAGACATCCTTCAAAGGCGGGCTGGCAGAAGTGTTGTTCTGTATTTTTGTTCCTCACAAGGCAAAGCCTGTTCTATTTTTAAGCACGGCTGTGCTGCTGTGGACGTTTCCCTTCCCTCGAAAGGGGTTTTGGCATAATGTTGTTTTGATTAAGGCAGATTTCTGTTCTATTCTATTTAGTTGCTTTTTTTTTTTTTTTTTTTTAATCACAGTGCAGGAGCAAAGGATTGAATTTATTTTTATTTTTATTCCTGTTGTTGTCGAGTTTTTCCTTTTTTTATCATATTTTTTTCCTGTGCTCATTCCAGGCCAGAGATTAAAATTTTTCTACCCACATCAAAAATCCTCACCTGTGCAGGAGAGTTTTGCCAAACCCACCTGTTGAGCCCAAATTTTAGCAGGTTTTAGGGTCTTCCTTGTCTTGCTTATTTTTTTGGGATATGGCAAAAAAATACTTAAAAAATGACAAATTTCCTGGGCAAAAGTGTCACCCTCCAAACCTTTGATTGACTTAATCACCCCGAGCTGGGTAAGGGGAGGGGAGGGATGTTCCTCTCACTCAGAGGTGACCCCAAACACATCGGGGGGTTTTGCTGAGGTATCCAAAATGTGGGGGCACCCCCTTGGCTGCAGCCTTGGTGCCCCTGCCTGACCCTCTCCCCTCGTTTGGGGACTGTCCTCACCCTGTGCCTTCCCCTCCCCTCTTGCTCCCCCTCCCCAACTGCCACGCTCCCAGCTTGTGTCATCATGTTCAGCACAGATGTTTCAGCAGCTGTACATGGTGAGCAGCTTTGAAAAGAGGTTTTTTTCCTAAGATATTTTTTCCTGAGATTTTTTTCCCTAATATTTCTTTTCTTCAAAATTTTTTTCCTTATTTTTTAAAAGGATTTTATTTCTGACATTATTTTTCTTTTCTGGCACATCCTCATGGTCTGATGACAGCCGCCAGCCCCTGCCATTGGATATGGGACCACAGGGACCTCTACCATGGACACTGCTTCCTACACTCCCCACCTTTCCCTAAATTCACTGATTTTCCTTTTTTTTTTTTTTTATTTTGCCATGCTGGGTGCTGGGTTTGGTGGGTTCCTCACTCAGTGGCTGGGCCAAGGAGTTATTTTTATATATTGGCACTGCCAATAAAGTCCTGGTGATGGCCCAGAGCACTGTCACGGTGTGTGACACACATGGGACAGCCTTGGGCACGGCCAATGAGCCTCACACAGTGTGGGGAGCAGTTTAGGGGAGCGCTGTAATTATTTCCAAGATGAAGCAAAGTCATGGATATTCCTGAAATTTTGTCCATCAACCTGCTGAGTTGAGGAGCTGAACAATGCCCTGGCTGCTGGTTTGATTTTCTTCAGGAGTTACACTGGTGGCTGGAGTCTTAACCCAACAAAACCCAAAACATAAAAAGAATGAAATCCCATGAAACCCACAAGCTGTAGATATTCCCATCTCCAGGTTGTCCATCAGGATGGCTGAAGGCACTGGCACAAGCACTCTTAGATAAATTATCTGTACTGTGGCTGTTCTGTTTAATTATATTTTTAAATGTCATTTTTCTTGTGTCACAATAGACAATACTCTTCCTCTTCATTGAATGCAAGGGATTTATCCTGGAGATTCCCATGAATGATCCTATTTATACAAGCAGGGACATTCCAGGGGCTGGTGCCATGACTTATTGCTGAGCCTGCCTGCCAGTTCTCAAGTACCTTGTTTTCCTTTTTTATCCTTTATGTGCGAGTGGGTTCTTATTTGTCTTTAATAATTAAAGAAGAGGAGGAGGAAGTGGAGTGGCTTTGGATTCCAATCCACTGCTCTTTTTTTGGGACTACTGGCAACAAGTGCCCTCAGCCTCGCTCTGTGCCAGCACTTGGCCAAGCCCCACCATCCATCTGCTCTTCCCAAGCCCTCCCAGTTTCACTGATTTACTGGAGGGTCAGTCAGGTTCCTTTGAGGAGCCAGAATTAAGTATTCTCACCCACATCTGAGCGTCTCCTTGGCTCAAAA
>NC_091020.1:35460000-35570000 GCF_041296385.1 Aphelocoma coerulescens
TTTTCCTTTTTCCAGGATATGTAGCTGCAGAGGCCTATACCTATAAATTTCCAACTTCACACATGTTCATTGTTTAGTTTCCTTTTTTTTTCCTTTTTTTTTTTTGTTTTTTTTTGTTTTTTTACCTCCCCAGGGTCTGGTTTGATGCATACAGCATTTTTTACTAATGTGATAAACTTTGGGAACTGGGATCCCATACATCACAGGCGGCCGTGTTAGAAGATTAGCAAACAGCATCCTTTGGAAAAGCTTGATTTATAAGTCCTCCCTCTATCCCATCCTCACCCTCCTCTGCCTCCATGTCTCCAGCAAAACAAGGTCACTTTACAAAAGGATCTTAAATTGCAGGGTTAATTCATAACCTTAGAATGGAATTCAAATGTTGCACAACATCTCCATGGCAGAATCGCTTCCACCGTGGTCCCGTAATTAATCCAGAATTACAAATACAGCCACAAACCAGAGCAGAACTAACAAGTAAATAAATTCTTCTGTGGATCCCAGATGGACCAAATCCCGGCATGAGCTCCGTGATGTGCTGGTGCTGCTGCCGTGTCCTCCCCATGTCACAGGCAGGGGGGAGAATGAGGACAGAACTGATGGAAGCAGTCTCTGGGATTGAGTCATGGTCAATTTTATTTTTTTATTAGTGAATATGTCATTTTTTTTATTTACATATACTTGTTTTTAATTAGTATTAACAAGTATGACAGGTTTTTTACTGTCAACATGACATTTTTCTTTTTTTATTAGTGGGAATATTGTAGCTTCTGTTTGCAGATACCACTTTTTATTTTTCATTACCAGATACGTCTTTTTCGTTGTTTACAAATATGATCTTTTCAATTTCTTTAGCAGAGGTGCCATTTTTTTTGTTTTCCAACACCTGACTATCCCGTGAAGCATTAGGATGGCAATAACACTTTTAGCTGAAAACAGGGCCAAAATTACCAAAGAATTTTGTAGCCCACCTTATTTACAGATTTCATCCTGCAATGCCCAATTTTCATACAGAGCAAAGCCCTCTGTAGCACCTTCCTTCCCCAGCACCTACAGACTTTCATTTCCAGCTCTCTCCTCTTCCTTCGCAGCACTAATGCCCATTAATATCCAGAAAGTGTCGGTTGTATCCAAAGTTTCAGGCTATTAAATCAATGAAAAATATATTGGATTTAATATGTTTGGCTTAGGAAATTTGTTTTGTGTGCTGCAGCCTAGTGCAGCTTGCTCTGAGCTTACCTCTGTTTGAATTAGAGGGTTTCGGCTCATGTGCAGCTCAGACATTGGTCCACAAGACCGTGAAGCGTAGCTGATTTTTGGAGAAACTACTAAGTAGTTTCTATAGTGATAATGATGTACTATGTGCACCTATTGGGAATATATAAAATTAGAGAGAATTTCTGTTTGCTTTGGTCCTCTTTCTAGAATAATTACAGGAACTGCCATTCATTCCCATTCTGTTACCCTGATTATTCTAGAATAACCTGGTTATTAAGGTTTAGGCGTGTTTAAGAACATACTGCAAAGTGACAACTTGTCATGTTGGTATTATCAATACTTTAAAATTTCCATATTAGTGACCCAATTTTCTCAAGATTCCTGAGTGTCTAATTTGGTGGGGAGAAGGAGGGAGGGGAGTAAATGATGCCTCTGCCTTTTTGCTATTCAAAGTAACCTTAATTTTCTGTTTCTGAATAGAAGCCTTTCCCTGAGCGACTGAAAAAAAGAGTCAGAACAATTCTGTCTGAACACATTCTCAGCTTGGAAATCCTTCCACTCCCATCAGATGTGGTGGGGAGCACTTTGAAATTTCCCCCTACCCGTGGCAGAAGCGCCAGTGCTAAATTCCGGGAATTATGGAAGCCAGAAGTGCTGAGTGGCCGACCCCAAACCTGCTTCCAGAATAGCCCTTCACAGCCTTAAAACCCCACTATGCTTAATGAAATATATCCCCTGAAATAGCACTTTCCCTCTGAGGCAAGATATCCTCCACGAGGCAGGTGTATAACAGCAGGTATTTGTACTGTGATTCGGAATTTCCTTGGCTATGAGGAATTTCTCCTGCGGAAGGAGTGAAGTTTCACCAAATGAGGCGCAGCAAAGGCTCTGCGCTGGTGAAGGTGCCCATAAAGCTGTCCAGAACCACACTTCGCTGACGTAGTGACAGATTGGGCAATTTTGCTGTGGTAATTACTCAATGCTTCAGCAAATGGTAACTAAATCCTTTGGAAATCAAAATGTCTAATTGCACATGCACATATGGTATCGCCCCAGCCATCCCGCAGAAGGTAATGGAACCAGCACACCCAAACCTTCCCGGAATTCCCCCAGCTCCGAAGCCACCAGTGACACAAAACAGTTGGCATGTGGTAGAGTGTTTGGGGAAGCAAGACAGGAATAAAAGAGCCTTTGGAAAACATGGTGTGCTACACGTAAACCTGGGCTACGACAGCCAAATTTAGGTTAATTTTGTCAATAAAGAGGAAAAAGTCAATGCTGTGATGTTGCTGCTCTAATCTCTGTATAGGAACCATTTTACTGCCATAAATGGGCCAAAATTGCAGGGATGTGTTCAGTGCTTGGTCTGGGATGTTGACACACAAGGTTCAGAACCCATACAGATCATGGCAGGGGAGCACTGAGGATTGCTGGGCAGCAACTGGCTCATGCCAGGTCTGCTGGAGCCCAGGACTATGAGGGACACGTTTCCCAAGGTCCACACTGAGCACCAAATCCTGGTGGTTGAGCAGGAGAGCAGGGAAAGGGCCTTGTCCAGCCCAGTACAAGCAGCTCACTCCAACCTTCACAATGGAGGATCCAGACCAGAAAAGGAGATGCAGGACTTTGTCCGAGAGCATTACTTGGCACAAACAGTGGTGGCAGAAGATGCTGTGGGGTAGAGGAGAGAAAATCAGGCACTTTCATGGCCTTAAAGCCAGAAATGTGGGACACCATAATTAAACCAGGATTTGAGGTGAAATTCTTGATCCCCTTTTGCCCCCATGAGGCTCAAAATCAGGAAACCCAAAAGAAATCCAGAAGGACAACACTCCTTATGGGGGCTAAATGAATTCTAAAATGTTTATTTTAGAATTACTTCATCTGAAGAACTGCTAAAATCTGACCTGTGTATCCATCCATCCATCCATCCATCCATCCATCCATCCATCCATCTATCCATCCACTCCTATCGCTCCTCCACCAAGTTTTAAGTTTTTAGTCCTTCTGCTGTCAGAAAGAGGCAAAAACCCCTTCTTATTTCAACTATCACCTTCAGTTACAAACTTTCAGCTTTAATGCAGGAGGGCAACACTGAACTAATTATTAATTAAGGTTTCTGGACCAGCTTCAGCCCCTTTTTCGGGAAGATATAGTCCTATGTTCTGCATTTTGTAATAACTAGGCTTCATCCCTTATCTTTCTTCTTCTCCAAAGAATCCCAACCCCCTGTTCTTGTGCCTCTCCTTGGAATTAGGAGTTCTTTTTATTTCTTGCTATTAATGTTTAGAAACTCTGAGGGTGTATGATTAATGCAGGTAGTGTGACTTTGATATAGGACAAAGTAGCATTAATTGTATGATATACATTATTTTTAAAACAACTACATTGTCTTCATCTTGCATAATTATCTCTTTGTTGCTGTTAATCAGGATTTCCCAAAGTGGCACACAATAAAAAGCATTAAGGTTTATGTCAGCAGATCCAAATCTGGAATCAAATCTATCTGTACCATCAGGTGCCCATTAGGCTGGTGGAATTGCACATTAAAGACACTCAGAAAATACAGACGCTTTTCTCTTGCAGTAACTGGGAGAAAGGAGAAATTGGAGCTCTGGAAACAGATGTAGGAAAAGGCAGTTCCTGCCCAATCCATTACAGACAAGTGAAGAGAGGGAAAAGAGGTGAAACATTCACCCACTGATGTTTTTGAGTGGTGTCTCAGTGAATTTCGATAATATCTTGCCATATAAAAATACCTTCAAGATTTATTTTTCACCCAAATTTTAGGGCGGTGTTTTAGGCCCTCTGTGAAATTGTAAATAAAGAAGTTGGGGACTGCTGCCCTAAAGGGGCTCCCGGGGGGCAGCAGGGCCGAGCAGTGCCTGCTCCATGGGTGTCATTCCTGCCCCACTTCCACGTCTGAGACATGGGATGAGTGTGCAGCAGACAGGTCCAAGGCAGGGGCAGAGCGAAGTCCAAGGGATGCAGAAAACCACCCCATCACTGGGGCAGCAGGAGGAGCTGCTGCTCTGGTGCCACCAGCAGAGCTCAGCCTTTGCTCCGGGGGCACGACCCATTTCCTAGAGGAAGAGTGGACAACTGGACACAGATGCCCATGTGGGATTGGTGTGTAGGATGAAGAGTATAAAGCTTACTACTTTAAATGGCTTTATGGCAATTTTTTTCTGCGTTCTCTATGTTCACGATGAATGTAGGTGGGAATTGTTTCCAGAAAGCCGATTTAAAAGTGATGGAAACACAGAGGCTTCAAGCTTTCCTCTCCCTCCTGTTCTTCCAGCACCTTTTCCTTTTTTCTTCCTTTCTTTCTCTTTGTTCCTTTTTAAGAAAAGATCAAAGGAACGACAAGGGGCCCTGGAATGTGCACACCTTGCCAACTGCCTCTCCAATGCCCACCTCACTTGCCTGCTCCTTTCGTAAGGAACTCTATTGATGGAGAGGCCGGAGGGTTTGAGTGACCGTTTCCATCCCTTCAGCCACAAAAGCTCCCTGCAAAAGCTGGGCTGTGCTCCTCCTGGAGGGAACAGCAGTAGAGAGGGAGCAAGGGTTGGTTCCTGTCCTTCTGCATGTGTTCTGTGGACCCAAGGGCCACATGAGGAGTGTGCAAAGCGAGGCAGGGCAAGGGCACAACCTGGCAGGGCTGAGACAAGGAGAGGAGCTTTCAGAAAAGCAGGAAGGCACATCAGGCCAAAGGAGAAAACGAGCCTGGAGCAGCGAAGTAAGAATGATAATACCAAGCACTTATGTTCAAAGCACTGTACAAATATTAATTAATTAATCCTCAAAGCCCGCTCTGGAGTAGATAAGCAAGTGTTATTATCCCCTCCTTGACAGGGAGTCGGAGGCAGCAAGGTTAAGTGTCACGTCCAAGGCTATGGAGAAAGGCTTCAGAGGGTGTTTTTAAGGGATAAACACTCCAAACCCAGCCCTGTGCTGACTCCAGGACTTGGAGCCATCCTGGCAGTGCATTAACACCAGGCAGGAAAGAGGAAGGGTCTGGAGAGCACCCACCATCCCAGAGAGATCCTAATCGCTTCTGCAATCACTTGTATCACAATTTTTACTCTTCTCACTCACAGTCTGGAGCAGCCCTTGAACCTGGCCAAGGATGGCCTGGTAAGAGATCATGACAAAGAATCAAATGTGTCCCTGGGTCTGCCACACACCACCTCTCCTTGTTGTCACCTTAAGCACAACCAGTTCCTCCTGTGACACAGTGACGTGTTTGCCATTAACTTAAAGATAAACCAGGAGAGAAATTCATAAATATACAAAGTTGTGTTGATAAGGAATTAAAGAAGAGGTTAACTCTGACTCACCCCAATGCTTTCAAGGCTGTGGCCCCAAAAGAGGGAGCTCCACCATCTAGGGAAGCATAAGTGTTGTGTTTCTTCTGAAATTCCAACCATCTTGTGCAGGTTTCCCAGCAGAAAATCAATTCTTGGGTGTTTTCCATCTGAAGGAAAAGAGGAAGAAGGGGTCTTTCTGGAACCTGACCCAGAAATTAAGTAACAATGGATCAAGGAACTCCAGTTTGACCCACTCCCCCTGTAAAAGGCTCCAGTTGGAAATGTTTCAGGTTTGGGCCAATTTTTCAAAAGTAATGAATATTTAGAAAAACTGAATAGGAGACTTGGAATATGCAGCCAGGAAAACACTTTTCTTGGAAAAAAAGGGTTTACAGGTCAAAGGTGTCAACTGTTCACAATATGGATTGGAGGGGGATCTCAGTGAGTTCTGGAGGGAGCTGGGGGGAGGGAGCAGGGAGAGGAATTGCCTTTAGTCTGTATTTGTTGCTCCAGTTCCTGTACTGACAGCAAAGCAGCTTTGATTGTAAGATGAATTGTGGGGCAGGAGCTGCAGCTCTGTTTTGGGATGTTGGTATTTTCTCCAGCACTTTTGACTTCAGGGAGACAAGAAAAGTGAGGTGGGTGTAGAGCTGCCAGAAACAATAACAGGAACATTGGCCAATTAATCCATCACACACTGCAGCACCATTTACCTTTCACCTTCCCAGTTCTGAAGAGTCACTGTACAATCCAAATATCAAATTGTTCCTGGATACAGCAAAAAATGAGAGGATGTGGGGGTAAAAAAAGGGACCCGTCAATAACAGGACAATGCTTCTAATTTCCTGTGCAGCTCATTAGATGTGACCTCATCAGTAAATCTGGTCACTGTTTCCCCAATATTCCTTTTAAACACACATTTGTACAACCCCTTCTCAAACCATCTCCCCCACACTTATTGGGATATTTGGGCAGCAGCACCAGCACTGGATGTGCCCCATCCCAAAAAATTTGTGGTGGAAAACTTAGGATGGAAATTCTTCCAAGTTATTATTTAACCCTATCCTATATTTTTGCTAGGATTCATAAACATGGGCAAAGAGAGATGTGCTTCCAGGTTTAACGAGCCATTTATAACTAATTACTGAAGCTTATTAAGTACAGCTTTGGCTTAGGCATTTTATCCCTACCTTTTCTCCACAGTATTCACCAAAATTTGGCTTCCTAAGAGGAACTAATTGAATTTCATGGTTTACACATTACTTGCACACTCCCTTTAATCCCCAGCTCTAGTTTTTCTCTTATAGATTGTCCCAGAAGAAAGCCAAAACATTAACTTTGCATTTATTGTGTAAATAAGGGTGTTTTTAAAAATTCTATCTGCACACACACACACACACACACACACACTGGGTTGGAGCCTTTTCTAATTCTTCAACTCCATTAAATCAGCACCCACACACCAGTATGGAAACTAAAGAAAGATCTTCTATGGGTGATTATGGACAAACAGGATCAGATCAGCCAGATATTTGTGAGCTTCCAGGGAAATTGGCTCCCACCTAAAGATTTGGCTTGGTTTGACTCTGGTTCCTCTGTTCTGGGCATGGCTGAGGCAGTTCCAGTCCTGTGTCCAGTTCTGGGCCCCTCAGGACAAGAAGGACATTGAGGGGCTGGAGCGTGTCCAGGGCAGGGAATGGAGCTGGGAAGGGTCTGGAGCCCCAGGAGCGGCTGAGGGAGCTGGAAAGGGGCTCAGCCTGGAGCAAAGGAGGCTCAGGGGGGACCTTGTGGCTCTGCACAAGTCCCTGACAGGAGGGGGCAGCCGGGGGGGTCAGAATCTGCTCCCAGGGAACAGGGACAGGAGGAGAGGGAACGGCCTCAGGCTGGGCCAGGGGAGGCTCAGGGTGGACAGCAGCAGGAATTTCCTTCATGGAAAGGGTGCTCAGGCCTTGGCAGGGGCTGCCCAGGGAGGTTTGGAGTGCCCATCCCTGGAGGTGTTCAAGGAATTCCTGGAGGTGGCACTCAGGGCTCTGGGCTGGGGACAGGGTGGGGATGGGGCACAGGTTGGACTCAATGGTCTTTTCTTCCCTCAATGATTCTGTGATTCTTTACAGCAAAATTTGGGTGATTAACAGTTCAATGCACTTGGGGAAGCTTCCCTCTTCCAGCTCCTCAAAGCTGACAGGTCCAGCCAAGCTCTCTGTGTCTGGACACTGCATCTCCTCCCAAATGCTGGAGGAAGTCCTGGGCCTGATGATGTCAAAGGGAATTTGTCTTTACCATCAGCACAATCAATATTTTACCTCAAACTCGTGCCCCTGTAAGCACTTTGTTAACACCTGCTTCAGCACCTGGTACTGCCCAGGCAAAACGCCATCCAAGCAGTGATGCAATCCCTCAGCCATTCCATTAAACTGGGAGTATTTTTATATCCCAAAACACACAGTTTGTATTTGCAGGTATATTTTAAGGCACTATGAGGTAAGGCACGAGCTGCAGTCCAGCTTTTTGAAGGAGAAGCAGCACAAGGAGGAATATTCCAGGTAAATTTTTAATAAATGTGTGTGTGCAATGAAACAGCTGCAGCCCAAGGCATTTTTAGCAAGTTACAGCACAGTGCTGCTTGATCTTTACCACAACATTTCCTACAGAAACAGTGTGAGGAAGCTTGCCCGGACTTTCCAGAGGGGCTGGGGAATGCAGGCGACCTCCTGAAAAGTTCAAGTAACAATTTCCAACACAAATGGAAACTTTTCCAGGGATCTTCCTCTCTTTTGTTAACTGCATCTTCAAGGGGTCTCTAAATGTCTGAGTGATAATAAAAAGCCATCTAGAGTTCACATTATTTGAAGTTTTAAGGAGGAAAATGTTAAAAGAAACAACCCTCTCTTCAGTGATAATACAGCTCAACCCACAAAATCATAGCCTAGAATTAAATTCTACCAACAACAATGTATTTGGGTTGATTTTGTTTTTATGAGAACAGCCTGTGGGCTGCTATTGTGCAAATCAGCTTTCCCAGTGCGAATAAAAGCCAAAAAAATTGTCTCGAAAATCTTTTGAAAAATGCAAAATAACTTTTTTTTTTGTTCCATCCAACCCTGTCTGAATAGCTGAAATGCACCACGATTAAAAAACACATGTCCAAGAAAACAAAAAAAAAGCTGAGGCAGCTACTCAGGCCTGGGAAAAATCAGCACTTCCAGTCAGATCTTGGCAAAGGTGGAAGCAGCAGAAGCTGAAGTCTCAAAGGAGGGGCTCAGGTTACCACAGAGCTGGGGCCATCCTACCAATCCCACCTCCAGCAAAAGACTGACAGGGGATTTCAGGGCATGGGGCTTGTGTTTGCCATCTGCACATGGGCAAATGGTATCCAAAGGAGTTGCCGAAACAAAAAAATGGGGGGGAAAAAAAGGAAAAATAATTTTCCATTGCTTTCATTTCTATGAATGCTCTGACTGAGACACTGGAACAGATTCCACAGAGCTCTGGTGGCCCTGGCAGTGTCCAAGGCCAGTTTGGACGGGGCTTGGAGCAGCCTGGGACAGTGGAAGGTGTCCCTGCCATGGCAGGGGTGGAATGGGATGGGCTTTAAGGTCCCTTCCAACCCAAACCTTCCTGGGAGTCTGTGATTTCCTGAGGAAAGAAAAGTTTTTTTCAGCACAAGGTGTCTTGGTGCCTCCCTTGGGGTCAGAATTTGGTATCTTCAATGATCCTGCTCCTGGTTATGTTGGTTTCATCTGGGGTGATTTTATACCCTGCTGGGCAGGACAAGGCGGAAAAGCTGGAGAGTAAAAACCAATCTACTTTAAGTTTTCTCTCCATGGCTGTGTTATAAAAACAGCAAAGTGTGCAGGGAATGAGCTGCTAAAATTGTGTCCTGTGGTACAATATTTTTCCTCCATAAATTGTTCTAAGATTAATTTAAATAATATACTCAAAAACCACATAATTGAACACTTTGTTATAAATACACTCAGGTACATGTTGAAAGTTGCAAATAAAACATCCTTTCATTTGTACTTAGAGTCTTAAACTAAATTAAAGCATCAACTTTAATTAACTAAAAAATAACTCATCTCTCTCACTGCCCAGTCTGTTTGGGGTAGGCAAAAATGATCTTGCCTTACCTGCTCACTCAATATCAATTTTATCTCTGGAGGAAAAAACAAGGTGTGTGCCCTAAAAAGTAGTGCAGAGAAGCAGAGAGAAATGTTCCTTAAAATATTTTAGGTGTTTATTTTAAGTGTTCTTTAGAGCTGAGATTTAAAACAGAGCAAAGGGAAGAGTTTAGTCAAAACCTGGTTGTAATTCATGGGGTTTGTGAATGGGATTTGCTGGGGAGGGCAGCAGCCTGTGTGATCTTGAGCTGTGCATTTTTACACATATTCTGCAGATCCTTGTCTCAAAAATATGTTCCAAAGCATGTGGATGTGGCACTCAGGGCCATGGGCCAGAGCTGGGCTTGGCGGTGCTGGGGAACACAATGATCTTTTAGGACTTTTCCAACCTTAACGATGCTGTGATTATCTGACTCTATTATCTCCAACTGTGAAAAACACATCATGGACGAATAGAACTTTATTAAACATGGCCTCAGGCAGCAGTGCAAGTTTCACTGCGTGGCTTATTCCTGCTTCTTCCAAAAAAGCAGCTGAGTTGGAGAGGAGGTCAGTGTGGGACAGCCTGAGCAGTGCATGGTTCTGCCCCTTCCCTGCAGGGTTTGTGTTCTCCACCTGCCTCTGGACTGGCTGATCTGCAAGAAAACAATGCATGAAAATGTTGCAGGGACCCTCAGCGCTGTCATTGCTGCCCAGGCTTCAGAAACAACTCGTGGGTGAGGGCTGCAAGAATTGCTTGGAGCCCCTTTATGAAGGAGGGTGATCACCCACCCTAAATCACCCAGAAGTATTTTAAACATAATATTTATTAAAATTTCCCCTGAGTCTCCTGAGAGCACTGAAAGTCCCATCACTGACCACACTGAAACTCTGACCAAGAGCCAGCCCTGGTGACCTCCAGCCACCTGAATCCTTCCCTTGATGGTCAGGAATGGAGCAGGGATGCTGCAGGAGGATTTCTGGTTTGCCACAGGCGAGGCATCTTCAAGCTGCAGTTAGGTTTCTCTCACTTGCCTAAAGTCAGCCCCAAACAGTTCCTGTCACTTGGAGACCATGGCAGTGGTCACATTAAGGACCTTGAACACCTCCAGGGATGGGGCAGCCACAGCTTCTCTGGGAAAACCCCTCTAGCTGAAAGAAGTATGAGCTCAGTAGTCGGGAACAACACCGAAGCCAATTATTCTTGTTAAAGGACAGAGTTTATGAATTCAAGTGCCATAACAAACTAAAATGAGGGCTCCAGCCAGGTGCTGGGGAACATCTTTGCCAGGATTCCTTGCTTGCCACACATTTGGAAGCCAAGGGATGGGGCTCTGTGCATCCAAGACACGGACAATTCCCTTGGTCTCTAGAGATGTAGGACTGAAAAGCATCTCTGCTCTCTTTTTCTCCTTTTTAACTCCCATCTTTGGTACAGTTACAGAATCAGAATGCAATAAAATGGTGCAAGAAGGACACAAAAAGGCAACTTTGCTCCCCCATGACAGAAAGTGCTGGCCATTCAGATCTGTCCTGTCTGCTCCTCTAGGACATGTCAGAGAGATAGAGGATAAAATGGTCACCAAAGCTCTTCCTAGAGGTGGGAAATAGAGTAGAAACCTCAGAAAAGGGAGGTTTTCATGGTTTTGAAGTGAACACATTGTTTAAGTTCTTTCATTGTTTTAAACTCATTATACTCCAGAAAGATTGGAAAAAAAACCCCAAAAATACACAAAATATTCTGATGGAATTTCTTCTACTCCTAAGAATAAACAGTGAATAAAAAAAACAACAAGCCAAACAAAAAAATATTTAAAAATTCAAGCTGATCTTAATTGCTGTTTTATATCCAAGCCATAATGAAGCCCAGGAAGGGCACCAGGAAGGGGACAGGCAGCTCAGGAGCAGTGTGGGGCCACAGCCTCCTTCCCTCTCTGTCCCCTACCCTCCCCTGGCCTGAGGTGTGTGCTGTGAGCTCAGTTTTGCAGGAATGAAAGAGAAAAAGCCTTTTTTTCAAACAGCTTTGCAGCACTCAGGCATTGCTGATACCAAGATCCAGCTCAAAACCTCCGCCACGTCCCCCCTTCACTCAGGCAGCATTTCATTAATTTAGAAAGCATGAGCTCATTAAGCAATTCCATTCCAAAGTTTCTGGAGTTGAAAAGCTGGGGAATTTCCCCAGGTTCTCAAAACCTTTGGTCAAAAAAAGCCAAGTTACTCCCTATTCCTCTTTAAACAAATAAGGTTAGCAACCCTTTTGCCATTCACAATTCAACATTCACACTAAATTAATTTTTCCAAAAGTAATTCAAATAAAAGCTTTGCTGCTGCTACCCTTTTCGGAGCTGCAAGATTGAATAAGGCATCTGAATAAAATTGTGTATTACAGCCTTCTTTAATATTTAAGCATGACATTCATTGATTTGTTTCTTGTTTTCTGCAAACCTTGACAACATGATAAAATAAATCATAAGAAGAAAATATAGTGGTAACATCTTTTATGGACTTCACATAGTCATCAATCTCAAGCTGTGAGTGAATTATCAGTGCAGCAAAAAGATCTATGTTTTAAGAGCTCCAACAGCACACTAGCTAGAGGTTTTTCACAAGCAAACTCAAGGCGAGTGACTGATAAGCATCATTATTGTTTTCTGAGAGTCTGGTTTATAGTGTGTTGTGGAGGTGTTGGCATATATGTTTCAGAAGGAAAGGTTTGATCAATTCTAAGTAGACATCTACTAACATATAAAAAATATAACAAGGGCTCCTGCTGAGCAGTATTAAAGTACCTATTGCACCATGTCAGCATGACAGGCCCCATGTTGTGTTTTTGATTATATTTAATATAGAATTAACCTTTCTTAATGGAACATATTGTGCATGCAACGGGAGTGAAAAATATTTATTTTGACCAAAACAAATATCATCCTTATTTAGGTTTTAAGGAATACTTCCTTATTTTCAATTTATAAAACTTCTCATCATAAAATTGTCGCAGCCCCAAACTGAGAGGAAGGAATAAAAGGGTTTTTTCCCCATGGCTCATAAGCCATAAAGAGAGGAAGCTGCTGAGGGCATCAGGAGCAGCTGGAAAACACATCTGTGGGGCAGCAAATGGGGAAGGGAGGAATGTGGGCACCACCAGCACCTTATCCACCAGTAATTCCATGAAATGCAAGGAGCCATCATGCTGGAATTACCAGAGGATGCCAACATTCTCCGTGCTGGTGGTTTCAAAAGGGGGGCACATCCCCAAAAATGGGATCCTTCTGTGTGGAAAAGAACAGAATTGAGGGATGTTCTGGAGCAATCAAAGGCTGGGAAGAGAAACGTGGGACTAGGAATTAATTCCGAGGGATAAAGCTGCTCACTTGCAGGAGCTGGCGCTGCTGCATAATGAGGTTATGCAAAGGTATCATCGTTTTGCTGTGAAAAATGCCAGTCCCGAAAGAAATTCTTTCACCAGACTCCCAAATGTTTTATATCTGCTAAATGGGCTAATGAAAGCTTTAGGTTTAGAAAGCAGTAGCCTAGGGATTGTAAGAGTAAATATTAAGATGTTTTCTGACAAGCTGAATATATGTGGTTTCCCACAAAATCCCACAGTGCTTTGCACTCCATAAATATCACTCCTCTTCCCTCACAACTTTTACTCCATGAAATATGATGCCGCCGTCCACTAAACCATAGCTGCACTTTCCTTGGGCTCGAGTCTCGGCACACATTTATTTACATAGGTTGAACACCATTCATCACCCTCGTAATTAATGCAGTCAGCCAGGAGGGGTGAAGGATTTCCTTTGCCATCCCGTGCTGAACAGGACACCGCCCTTTCCACGGGAATCTCCTCAATGAAAAGAAAACCCAACTTTTAGAGGCCTTTGGGGTTGTTTGGGTTGATCGGAGCTCGCCAAATTCACCGGGCCAAGCCTTCAAATGAATTTATGGGGCACTATGATTGGTGGCCTGATGGATTTGGTCAGGTAGGGATGCTCTGAACTATTGATATTCCAGGGTGAAATTCCTGCCACTTCAGGCCCAGCAGTTCAGGCTGTAGCCGGGGGGAGCTGTGGCCTGGAAGAGGACACACGATGACTTTCTCAATGCCACTAAAGACTGGAGAAAAGCTGCAAAAAGAGGTAAATATTATTTATAGCCATTTTCTTCTTTTATTAAAAAAGCTGCCTGAAAGTTAAGCTTGAAGCAGCGCCCTGTCTCGGACTCCTCAGGTTATGAGAGCAAGGCCTGCTCAGTAGCAAAATTCAGAATCTCAAATGACATCCAAGCTCTGCAAAATGCTTAACTTGGTAAGTGGGGAGATTTTCTTGTAAATTCGATTTTTCTTGTAATTCAATACCGCACCAGAGGTCTCACTTGATGGAAAAGAGGCTCTGTGTTCCTGGAGTGTTTTACAAATATGTAAATATTATACCTAAGCTGCCCCTGTTAATTAAATATGGCACTTTACACAAGCATATTGTTTCCAGTCTCAATGTTCTGGCTTAAATCCATCATCAGTAATTACGTTCTGTCCTTTTAAATTCTTTCCTGGCTTAATTAGCTAAATTATTCTCCTTCACTTCCTGTCCCAAACTTCCACGCAGTGCTGGCGACCCGTCTCTGTGGCACCTGGGCTGTGTCCCCTCACTCATCCGTGGGGAGCTGGAAATTCCACAAGGATGCTCTGTCTCCCAAATGCTGTCACTGGGCTATCACCATTTACTCAACACATAACCACAGTATATATTTAGATATGTTTTACTTACGTTTTTCAAAGCATTTTTATATCATCTCTGCTTTGCCCAAATGTTTTTAATTCATAATAAATGTAATTCCTAGCGTAAAATCTGGAAAATACTCCGTTCCCAACTCTCCTCATACTTATTTAGATGAAGGAACTAAGCAAAAAAAAAATCATCCAAACCATCAGACTATGCAAAATAAGTCAGAAATCAATACCTGTTAAAGCCAAAAAGGCTGAAGCAGAAGAGTACATTGGAGACACTGGACAGTACAGAAAATCCAGCACTGCTAATGAGAACTCCACATTTTTAACTTCTAGTTATTTGGATATTAAATTAATGGCTCCAGGTCTTAGGAACACGGAACAGCACCACAGATGACAGAAACTGTTCAACTCTGAGAGGAGTTCTGCGATTAATAAAGATAAAGCAGGGACAAGGTAGGAAGGGAGGGAGCTGCAGTTTAATATACTTATCCTATGAATATTTCTATAAAATCTCTTCAAGATTTTGAGTGAAACAAAGTCCTGAATAGAAATGGAATATTTATTTTCAATACCAGCTTTTAGCTACCAAGATTCCATTAAAATTATGCCGGAGAAAAAAAAAAATTAAAGATATGTATCTTGCTAATAAAAATGCACTTTGGTGATAGATGTTGCGGAAGCAGAACCTCCTGTAAATTGGGTCACTTCTCCAGTAAACCATCTCCTGAACTGCTTTGTGGGAATTATGTAGGAAACAGGTTTTCTTTTCAAATCTTAATATAAAACTTGGAGAAGGAACAAGTCTTCTACCTTATTCACATTCATAAAAAAATCATAATGTAGCATCAATATTCACTTAATAAAGAGACCATTTACACTGCTGGGCTGCTGTTCTTTTGTTTGCCAGGGTGGATTTTTTTTTTAATCATATGGAAGAGTCGGTGCAGCAACATCTGTGACTTGTCAGTCATTTAATTAACCACAGAAAAGCTAGCTATTCATTTTATTTCTGTATATGTTAATGCTAAAAACTAATAGAAAACAGCTAGTAAATTGTCCTCTGCATATATTGGACACAGCAACAATTACTCTGGCAGAGAAGATATAATAAAAGAGGAAATTTTAATAGTATTCTTATTCTATTTATTCTCAGGGGCTTCTCTTTCAAGGTACTGTAGAAATTAACAATTATTTCTTTTCATTGTTTTTGATGATCTTTTTCTATTATGGCCCTATCCGACTTAAAAGAAAATATAATTTGAACTTTTCTTTTCTGTATTAAATTTTCTGTGGCACCTGGAGATTTCCTTTCTGGTTGGTTAGGGGAGGTCCTGAGAAGGTTCAGAAAAATAAGCAGCAAGTGTTTCTTTCAGACAGCTGGTTAAGGCATGTCAGTTATTGGGACAATCAAGATAACTCAGCTTAAACCCAGAACTTTCACATAATAAAATAATTTGCTTTTCCAGCCTTCATTTTATTGACAAATATGTCTTTCCCATATTTTTGGAATGTCTGTCATATGGTATGTCTAAATACTTGCTATTGCTCTGCTATATAAAGCAATTAACTGACTTTATACAGCAAATTGTCAGAGGATTTCCCCAGAAAGCTTGGGGAAATCTAACCTACGGAACTATTCTCCAATTTATTGACATGCTACGATGGTGAAAAAAGTAGGACATCAATAAACAGCTTTAGCTGGAAAACTGGAATCTGATTATAAGTATTGGGAGCTGGAGACCAGAGCCTCAATTAAAATACATGGCATGGCTTTAGTTTAAAGCAGAGAGGTGCTGGATTTTAATGGGGAAAAGCAAGGCTTGGTGAAGGGTGGGAATGCAGCAATGTGGAGTTTTACATCCAGAGTTCCCCATGGGTCTGTTTGAAGTGGAGCCAGGTTCAGCTCCTCATCCCAGACCATTCCTCTGCTGCTGGGAAGTTTTGACACAGCACAGGGAAAGAATCTTCAGGATTTTTTGCAGGAAATGATCTCGTCCTCCTGTCGAGGGCAGAGTGATGGTGCAAGAGGAAAGCAGGAGCAAGGGTTGAAATAAAACAGCTCAGGACTGGCCCTGGATGGATTTCCCATCCCCAAGGAAAGTCCTTCTACTTACTGCAGAATCCAAATCCCCTAAAACAGCAGGTTTGGAAATTTCGGTCTGAGAAAAGCAATCAAACCATAACCATTTAGGTTTATGCAGTAAATATTGATTAGGACTGAAACACCTGCATAAGAAAGGAGATTAAAAAGTTCAGTAAGTGCTGGGTCACTCACAGGAATCTACAAAATAGCCTGAAACCCCCATAATTCACAAATAGGATTTCAGGATCATAGAATCATTAAGGTTGGAAAACACCTCCAAGATCATCAAGTCCAACCTCTGACTGAGTACCACCAAAACTGCAGTAAAGGACTGAAAATAAAGCAAATCACAGATTTTACAAGATCAACCATGGAAAAAAAGAATGGGGATAAATTACAGGAAACAAATAGACACCTGATGTTAAGAAGGTAATTTTTAATACAGTGAAGGAAACTCTCCTACCTGAATTTTAACTTCATTACTTCTTCTAAAAGACCTTTTAGTGCTGTGCCACTGGTGGTACCTCACCTCCAGTGCTGAGAGGACAAGGAAGGGCTGCTCAGACTGGCTGGAAATAATTGTTTTGTTAACAGATTATCTACACACACCTTTACACCTGTGTAACTTGAGCTTTTCAACACCTTCTTCTGCTCTTTTATCACCACTGGTGGTTACACTCATTTGGAGCTTGTAACCTCTTTTGTTGACTTTTAGGGTTGGTTTTATGTTCCATTGGCACAGAAGGAGCAATAGCCATTTGATCTTGGTGCAGCACAAAAAATAAAGAGGGGAAAAAGCAGAGGAAGAAATTCCAAAATGAGCTGCAGCCCTTCCTTTGGGAGTGTTCTGCCTTGATGAAATGCGTTTGTACGTGTCAGGAGCCCGGTGCCACCTTCACTGTATTGTTAATATTCTGGTTATCATGCAAGAAGTCATTGATGAACAAGTTTAAGCAGTGTGCAAACAACGTCACCTGCTGGGAAGTGTTAAGGTACCCATCACACCATGTCAACTTGACAGGCCTCATGTTGTGTTTCTGATTATATTTAGTCATATAAAATTAACTTTTCCTAATGTAACGGGTTGGGGAGGCAACGTGGACAGCACAAGAGTTATTTAGGCTAAAACCTATTTGTATTCAGATTTACTAATCAGAAGCACAATATGAGCAAAATCCCCAACTCATTGAATGCATTTATGGAGTGACAGGGCTGCAGGGCCTCGAGCCTTAATCCATGGAAGAGGTGATAAAGCAGGAGGGTTTTGTGATATTCCCGTTGTCCAGCAGTGCCAGCTCCGGGCCTCACACAGCTCCTGCCTGTCCACGGCAAGACTGAAGCTGTCTCCAACTTGCCTGGTGCTGTGCTCACTTCCATGTGGGATTTTTAGAGTTATTTAGAGCAGTTTTTAGGAAATTACAGTAGTTGCAGGTTCCCAGTCCTTTTTATTTTTTTAATGTTTCCCATTTTCTCTTTTCTTTTTTCCCCCTTTCCTTTAATTTCTTTTTTTGTCTGCCTCTCTCCTCTCCTCTCCTCTCCTCTCCTCTCCTCTCCTCTCCTCTCCTCTCCTCTCCTCTCCTCTCCTCTCCTCTCCTCTCCTCTCCTCTCCTCTCCTCTCCTCTCCTCTCCTCTCCTCTCCTCTCCTCTCCTCTCCTCTCCTCTCCTCTCCTCTCCTCTCCTCTCCTCTCCTCTCCTCTCCTCTCCTCTCCTCTCCTCTCCTCTCCTCTCCTCTCCTCTCCTCTCCTCTCCTCTCCTTTTTTCCCCCTTTTTAAAAAAATTTTATGGTAAGTTTTTCATTTTATTTCGGCCAGCCATAGCATGCATATATCCCTTGGAGTGTCTTGCTATGACAGATAATATCCCTGTGACACAGACCAGAGGGAAATCCCAAGCAGAGGAGTTGGGAACACATTCCCAGAATGTACTGGCTAAACCAGTCTGAGTCACCAAACTGCTTTGATTCAGATAAAAGCCAAAAAACGTCCAGTTTCTCCACCAACCAGCAAAACCTCTCAGCACTCCCAGGCAGCAGCTTTGGCTCCCTTTGGTTCTCTGCCATGGCAAATTCAAGGTTCAGTGACCCATCCCTACCCACTGGCTGTTGGGCAAGGGATCAGGGTTTATTAATTATTATAAAAGCCAGGGAGGGGGCCTTCCTAATTAAAGGCTCCGAGTGTGGCTCCTCATTTTGGACTGCTTGCCAGCTCGCTGTACCTGGGTCTGCTCAGATGACACTCAACCCTCAGCTTGGAACTGGATTCTTAGGATAAATCAAGGGAGGAAAATGCAATAAAAAATCTTCAACTGCAAGTGCAGAAAAAGGGAAGGTGAAGAAGAGTGTAATTGTTCAATTCAGTAAAGGGGGAGGCACAGAAATGCGTTTTTTATTAATGTTGTTGAGGCTTAAAGGCTGAAATTTGGCATGGAACAGCTCTGGAGCCTCATATGAGAGGAAACCAAATGACTGATTTATGGGCACTTGGAAATTGCTTCCCACTCTGGCTCATTAATGGCTAAATTGGGCTTAGTCCTCATCCAGCAACACTCCATTGGCCCAGGATGCTCTGGCCATGAGGCCCCTCCGAATTTCCAGCACCGGTCAAGGCTGCAACAAACTCATCATTATTATAAAACCCAAACTATTTAAATATATCAAAGGAATATTATTAATGTGAAATGCAGGCAGCCTCTATGAGCTTAGGAGATGATGAGAGGCTGAGGCAATATTTTTCTTTATGGCCAAGACCTTCAGCAACAATTTTCTAAGAAAAAGAACTATTTTGTGAGATAAAGAACTACTTTTGAGAGAAAAAATTGTATTTCTTCTTATCCTTGCATTGCAGTGACAGCAAAAAGACAGGTTTTTGTCACTTGAAATGATTTTGCAATGAAGTAAATCCCTGATTTACAAAAGTTTAGGACATCACTGGGAATAAAAGGTACTGCTGCTTAATTAAAATGTACTTGATGGGTGGAAATCAGCATTCAAAGCACCGAGAAGTTACAGCAGCAGCGACAAACGAGTTTGTGTTTTGTGTTGCAATTTACTGCCAGCAGCTCTGCATTCCCTGGGCCTTGAGATGTTCCAGGGAATGGGCTGGAAATTCAATCCATGCCTAATATGCTTAACTTGGGCAAGAGAAAGAAAGAGCACCCACTGCCTGCTCCAGTCAGTGCCCCCCTGAAGGAGCTGCCAAGGAGCAGGGGACACAAACTGCTGATTTTAGTGGAAAATGGGTCTGATTTACCCTGGATAGAGGAATTTCTGAGCAGGGGAAGGGAAGGGAAGGGAAGGGAAGGGAAGGGAAGGGAAGGGAAGGGAAGGGAAGGGAAGGGAAGGGAAGGGAAGGGAAGGGAAGGGAAGGGAAGGGAAGGGAAGGGAAGGGAAGGGAAGGGAAGGGAAGGGAAGGGAAGGGAAGGGAAGGGAAGGGAAGGGAAGGGAAGGGAAGGGAAGGGAAGGGAAGGGAAGGGAAGGGAAGGGAAGGGAAGGGAAGGGAAGGGAAGGGAAGGGAAGGGAAGGGAAGGGAAGGGAAGGGAAGGGAAGGGAAGGGAAGGGAAGGGAAGGGAAGGGAAGGGAAGGGAAGGGAAGGGAAGGGAAGGGAAGGGAAGGGAAGGGAAGGGCCAAACTCTGTCAAAAACTATCAAGAGAAAGCAGTAAGAGTGCTGTGAGCAGTCGGAGCTGAGGAGTATGTGGCTTCTCCAGAGGGTTTGATTAGTGATCTTTCTCCTCTCCTGCAGTTACTTGGATGCTCCAAGTTTGGACCCCACCAGGTCAGAATGCTGATCCGTCTGGTTCAGTTTTTGCAATATTATGTGTCATACATTAAAAAAACACAATAAATACTCAAAAAATGTACAAAATTGATTTTAGAAGTTGCTAATCAGTGAAAAGATCACCCTCTGCAAAGTTTCCTACTTCTAGACATGAAAGTAGAACTACAAAATTCGAGTGTTTTGGGTAATATTGGGATGAATGTATTGGAAGAGCAGAGACCTTCATTCTCTCTCCCAGCTTCTCAGGAGCCACGCCATGGCTTTGCTGCCATCCTGATTCCAACCATGAGGAAAGAGAGGAAGATGCGACTCAGATTCACAGGTGAGTAGAAAACTCACACCCTCTGCTGCCACACTTAAGGAGGTGACCCACTAGTGGGATTTGGGACAGAACTGATGGATAAGGAAAGGCATTCAGGGCTGCAGGATAACAGTAAGCACATGCAGGAGAGGATTGGCTTCTGCAGCCTCATGTCACAGAGAGAATCCTCAAAGAAAGGGGCAATTTAGCAAGTCAAATAATTATTTTTTAAAAAACCTTTCACCTGGGAAGGCAGTGACAAGGAACCATCTGCAATCAGCTTCCCCTCACCTCTGTCTGGTGGAAGCAGAGGAAATCCTGCAGTGATATTACCTGTGCTAATGTGAACAGAGCTCAATCCACAGGAGAATAGGTGAGCAAATGTGGGTGCACACAAGTGTAAGCCCCAATTCAAGAATGTGTCCCTGGTTGCCTGGAGGGAAAAAACCCACTCCTGGCAAGTGGAGAATGCATTATCTCCCTAATATAGCTGGGAGATGCCAGAGGAAATGTCAGGATCAAATATTTGTACACGGGTCCAATTTATTAAAAGCAAATATTGACTGTTCGGTCCTTAAATATTTTAAATAATTTATTCTAAATATTTTGATACCAGGGTAAATTAATGCTAAAGCATTTCTTTGTTTGTGCCAAATCAGTGCTTCCCAGTAGGAAGTTAGTCCATCCTTGCAAGCAAGCTTTCACTCTCAGTAGGCAGTCCATTTCTGTAGAGTGCCATTAACTTAATTTCAAAAAGAACCAGTAAAGGTATATGGAGCAGGCAGTAATAGCATGGAAAATATCCAAAATTACTAGACCCCAGCAACAGAACTTCGATGCCATTTTCATGCACTAATAATTTGTAGTTTACATATTGAAGGTAACTATAAACTGACTACTTCCTTGGTTAAGTCTTGCAGGTAATTGCAAATATGTTGTTAGTGCTGTACCTTTCCCCATGTGAGAGCAGCATCTCCAGGAGAAAGAACAGAAAGCACAATTTTCACTTTATTATCCAGAAGTGTTCTGGAGTTTCTTTGTCACCAGCAATATTAAATGTATTTGTGATCGAACTATAAAAGAGTGGAAATTTTTAAACTGGATTTCATAACTAGAAATTGAAACATTTTGGATACTCTTGGCTTTCATTTAAGTCAAATCTTGTCTTAGTAATGCAGATTTGATGAATATGCTGAAGTACACACATGGAAAATTATGTGTTCCAAATTAGAAAAATCTTTTAGAATTCCCTTTTATTTTGGCTGAGAAATTTAGTGTGTGGAAAGAACAGTATCAACACAACAACATTGTTCACTCTTGAGTGTGATCCAAAATAATTTGTATGAGATGTGGGACACAGACTTTCCTGTTCCTTCAAAGGTTTTCCTGAAGAATTCTGTATTTCTCCATTTCTGCTGCCCCAAGAGTTACTGGTTGGATGGTTTTCATATGCAAAGCAGTTGCAGCAAGGAGGCTGGATTTAAAGAGGAGATGGAACAAGTTGGCTTTTCATTATTCCAAGGTTATCAATATCCCAAATCCCAAGCCCCTGACACTGTTCAATCTGCTCATGGTGATGGACTTCTGGACCATGTACCCAAAAGTTTTGCTCCAGTTAAGACAGGGGAGACAGAGATGCCTTGGAAAGTGAAGGGAGAATCTTCCCATCTGGTTGAATACAAAGGAAAACTCCAGCTGGTTTCACTTCTCTCTGTATCAAGATCTCCTTTTGGTACAGGAGTTTTCTTAGGTGAGTAGGTGAGTAACAGAAAATCCTGGGAAAGGCTTCCAGCCACTCACATACCTCATTTATGCCAATCAGCTGGTGCTTTCCCTGCTCACAGAACCTACATTTCACAGGCCAGCTCATAATTCAAGAATTTTCAATATTTGAGTCTGTGATGTTCTTTAAACTTTGCCATGTATGTCCTGTTGGACATTTAGGGGCTCTGGAATCACTTTGGTTTCAAACCACTTGAAATGTTTGTTGCAAAAAAATGATTGTGCCTCCTCTGAGGGACCACAGAATTTTTTCTGCTAGATAAAATCGCAGATCATGATCAGCAATGCATCCAAATCATCAATTAAATGGGTTAATTCTTCAACTTTTTGGTAAACCAAAAAAACTGCACTGGGACAGGGCCTTGCTTGGAATATTTGGAAAAAAGGCAGCCAGAGTGCGAGAGACTGAGAAGAGCCCTTGCAAAAGGGGCAGTTTCCACCCGTTTAGCTGGAGCCCGGGTTTTGCCGGCCGTGCCAAGTGGAGATCCTGCATTTGGCGGAGCAGCAGGAGCTGATCACAGCGCCGGGCCAGCTCCCCACGAGGAACACTGCAAACTGCATTTTGGGCCTGGGAGCATGAGCCAGCACAACGAATTAGGGAATGTGATCTGCAAACCACAGGACGGCATTGCTGCCCTCAGAAAAAGACATCCAGTGAGAAAGTTGTTCAGCAAGAAAAGGGAATATCAGCAAAAATCTTTTTGCTCGTTGACCATCCAAGGTGAGTTCACAGCAAAAGGCACTTTTGAGTGATATTTTAATTAGTAGGTAAATGGACTTACAACGGGCACAAGGTTTCTATCAAACTGATAACTCCCTCTGTTCACCTTCCCAGTGTCCAAGGCCAGGTTGGATGGGGCTTGGACCACCCTGCTCCAGTGGAAAGTGTCCCTGCCCATAGGAGGAATCTGGAACTGGATGATCTTGAATGTCCCTTCCAATCGAAACCATCCTGTGATATATGAACCTCAATGACTTCAAGTAGTCTGAGCATCAAAAGGAAGTTAAAGCCTTCCATACTTTGGAAGTATCCAATGCCTCTGGATCCAAAGTCTTGTTAAAAAAAAGTTCAATTCCTTCCAAACCAGGGCTTTGTGCAGCTGGATGTTGGACATGGAGACAATCCCTCCTCCATGATGGCAAGGGAAGATGTCTCTGTGTTTTCCTGTGGGTACCCTGACACCCCTGACCCTGCTCCTCCCTAGGGCATGGGAAGGGATGTAGAGACTGAGAACAGGAGCACGGAGTCCTAACCCTCGCATCGGGATGCCCTGTAGGCAGCGGAGGAAATGGAGTAAGGACAAGGAAAATTGGATTTAATAATTGCCACTAATAAAGGGGCAAGCACAGAGAGCCAGTTCTACGCTGTTGGCAAAATTAATTGCTCAAGGCACATTAACAGTGTATTAGTTAACACATACACAGTGAGTAAATTGTAATTAAGCTAACTAACTAAATAATAAATACGTTGACTTCGTATGACAATCGGTCCTTGTAAAAATCCTTTCCACACCAGTGATAATTATTGACTTGCACAACTTAAACTGAAAGAATCCAAACTAATGCCCATATATTTTAATCTTCAAATTGGCTTGGATTGGTATTTTTATTTTTTGTATTGGTAAATGAACAAATGATGTCACACAGCAGCATTAAGTACTATTAAATTGCCCATAAATAACATTGGGTGCATAAATTATACATAAACTGACACTTTTATGCACTTTGTGAAGAATTGCTTCATGGGTTATGCAATCTTTTCCAAAACAAGTTCCAAGGAATAACATCACCAGTTATGTTTCATAGCTACAAATTGGTAACTGAATTAACATTCATTTATTAAGTTTATATGGAGAACTCCTCTAATTCAAACACTTGCAGATTATAATTTATTTTTATCCAAGGTATAATTTTTCATCTCTTGTTTTTGCCAAAGTCAATACAACCTCAGCCAAACTCCGGTTCCAGTTCTCCATTTGTACCCTCCTGTTCTTGGCTACTTACCTAGATGAGTCTTTTCTAGCAGGGAAGGTAAATAAATGAGCTTGGTTCACCAAAAAAAAAAAGTAATTTGTAAAATTTTGAATTTCAACTATGGTTTCTGAGTCAATATTGACAGCTTTGGGATCCTACTCCTGCAATTTAATAAAAAAATAGAACAGAGAATCGCTTTTGCACATATGGAACTTGAACAACTGATCTGCCAGGAGAGATTGAATATGGTATTTTTTAATAATCAGTTTTATTTCTCCTATCCCAGTTTAATCTGCAAGTCAAATACAGGCGCACTGTGGAGTGGGACAATATGAAAAGACCTTTTCTCCATGAATAACCTGCATGAAAGTCCCAAAAAGGACTTGTTTTCTGGGACAGAGGCTGCTGCAGCTCTTAGGAGGTTCACAGTAGCATAGAGGAGATTAGAGGAGACTGGCATCAGAATCACATGGAATGCTAGTAAACAGGGAGAAGAAAGTGCGGAAGGAGAACATGGATAAAGAGATAGAAGAGCAGTAGAGAGCATAGCAAATGTTCTGATGGACCTTGTGCAAATGAGAAGACAATTAAGGAAGAAGGCACTAATTGTTGCCCAGAGAGGTTGTGGATTCCCCTTCCCTGGAAGTGTCCTTCGAGGCAGACACAGCTTCTGGTCCAAAATTATGTCTAACCAGTCACATTAAATAATCCTTCCTTTGTTGTACTCTCCTTTATTCATTTGTTCCGGATCCTTCCAGTTATTTTATCTTCCAAACTCTGAAAATCTGCCATTTCTTAAAATTGAAGAGAAAAGGAGTTGTTAGAGAATAAATCCACCCTATCTCACTGCAAAAGTATTTAACCAATTCTTTTTCTTTGATCATTTAAGCGTTGGAAGGGGCCACCCAGGGAGGTTTGGAGTCCCCATCCCTGGAGGTGTCCAAGGAAGGCCTGGACAGTGAGGACAAGATGGACATCGGGCACAGGTTGGACTTAGTGGTCTGGGGGGACTTTTCCAACCTAAATAATTCTGGGATTCTGTGAATCAATCAAACCCTGTTCCATGTGCCTACGGGCCAATGGTTAGAAAGAGGCTGAGGTGAGTGGGACCAAGGTGCAGAAACAACCAGGTGGGGCTCTGTGACCTGTGGCACACAGGAGAACAGGTAACCAGGAGTGATTGAACACTTTGGATCTATTAAACCTGTTAAACGTGGCTGAAGTGGGAACTTGGCTGATAAATCATTCCAGAGTGAGTCTTGCATGGATTGAAGGGAGAGAGAAATGAAATATATAAAAAAGCCATCAAGACTGAAATTATTCTTTAACCTCCACAGCCTTTAAAGTGTTTTTCAAAGCCTAATGATACCTTGTCATTCTTCTGAGTTACTGCACATTTGTTCAGGTTGGCCTGGTCCAGGGGGTCCTGTTTCTTCATAGACAGTTTCTATAGTTGGGATAAGGATATTTCAACCAAATCCAAGCAGCTTCTCCTAAGAAATGTACCTAGTATTAGGGAAACTAGAAATTTGTGAGTTTAGAAGACTTCATCATTAAAAATCCCTAGTTCAGCCTTGAAAACAGTGGAGTTTTATATAAAAACTTGATTTCTTGCCTTTTCTTGTGTTGATTTTACCTTCTTTCCATTGCAAAAGCAGATCTGTCACAGGAAAGATGTGTTGATGCCTTTTAGGCTGTTACTGGAAAAAATAATTCTAAATCTGCCAAATACCACTGAAAAAAGTTGAATTTAACTATTCTGTTTCTCTGTTTCCCTAATTCAGGGTTGAACTTCAAAACCTTGTGGGACTATTTATAGAAGGCAGTCAGGATTCTGCTCCTTCAAAAAGAAAACCAAGGATATAAAATATAGCGTAGATATGTTGAGAGGACTTCAAGATGTGAAATGGAAAAGTATTCTATGTATTACTCCAAAAAATGAGCATTTCTATAAAGCAGTTTGAGGACATTATTTTGGTTTTTCATTGTTTCTTGTAGCTGCCGTCTAATCTAATGGATTAGATCATCCAGGGCTCTAAATGAAACCCAGAAATTCCTTTCTTTGTCAGTGCTGGAGAACATTCCATGCCGGGTCCCAGCTGGATCTGTCCTGGATCCGATGCTATTCAATATTTCATTAGCAACTTGGATGAGAGAAGAGAGAGCAGACTTTGCATGACACCAAAGTGGGAAAGATCGCGAGTATTAAAATTCCAAATTATTTTGGAGCAGCATCCTAATGATGACATTTAATAAAGATGAGTGTGAGGCACTATATAAAGGAAGGAAAAACCAATCCACACAAATGCAATGGTGGAAGTGGTGTTACAAAAAGGCAAAGAACTTTCTGGGGTCTCTGCAGAGGATCATTAAAGCCCTAACGAAAATGAAGTAGCTGTTTCCTGGCATTAGCCTTTAAAAATAAGATGAAGAAAAACTGGGGGAAAGTGAAGAGGAAAATAATAGGAAATTATAAACATTTGAGAAAAGCTGTGATGAGTTTGGTTAGTCTAGAAAGAGGAAGGAGGCCCTCAATACTATTTTAATTTTAAATATATTTATGGACATGCATATGAAAGCAAATACATGTAAATCTTTATTTTAAATAAGGTGACAAGCACTTTTTTCCATGTCCAGAGAGTGCTGGACAAGAAGTAACAGGTTTTAGCTCGCAGGAAGGGAGTTTTTCTATCTGAAAGGATAATTAGGCACCGGAGCAAATTACCAGGGGAGATTGTGAAACTCACTGGCAATTTTGAAGAACAGATTAGACATACATCTGCCAACACTCGTGTAATTTTAGTTGGTCCTGGTCCAGGGCACAGAAGGAAAAGGGCCCGGATCCATCTTGCCTGATGGGAGAGACACCGAACTCTGGGAACTGGCCGTCCTGGGAATCTCTGATGGGCCATTTGAAGGGCAGAGGTGTTAAATTCTGTGTATTGCAGAGCCAGAGGTGACTGCATTCCTCATCCACTTGCTGGAGTCAGCTGGAATCAATCTGGGTATGGGCATATTCCAGCATGGAATCCAGCTTAACACCCCCTCCAACCCCACCAGCTTTTCAGGGCTTCTCTATATATTGAATCAAATATCCTGAATGGGAATCTATTCCCAACACAGAGAGGAAAACGGACATCCAGGATATATGGATTTATTTTTGCATATATCTGCACCCAAAAACACAGGTCTCAGGTGAGTGCAGTCAACATAAAGTTGCAGTTTCAAATTAAGACTTAGAGTTTAAAAATAAAGACTTCCAAGTTCAATCTAGGCCATTTGCATAATATTCAGCCACTAACTGAAAAATAGAATGTAAAAAACCAAAAGTGGTTCTGTGCCTGAAAATAAAATGGGTTTTGTCATGGCAGCTGTACCTGGGTACCTACAGCTTCCATAGACATCCAGCAAAATCCCTGCTAAGCAAACCCTGTGGGATGCCTTGGCAGGATGCTGTAAAGAAATAGAAATATTCAAATATTCCCTCCTTTGTGTATAATAATATTTTATAATAATTTTGTTAGTACATTTACCACCCGCGCCCCCCCCCCCCCCCCAAAAAAAAAAAAAAACAACCCCTCGTGCATCAGGGGAATATTCCCTAAATAACAGCCTGGGCTTAAAATATCTGTCCAGGAATTCTGCCCTTTGCTTCCAGACTAAATGCTCCTACACGGCCTCCTTGCTGGCCAGGCTCGTGCCCATCTGCCGGGATGGCGCGGTGCCTGGGCAGGTTGGCGTGCCAGCTTCCCTGGGTCAGGAATGCCAGGATATGACAGCAGTAGATGGACAACCTGCCTCGTGCTGCCACACTCCCTTCCAAAATCAGCTCTCCTCAGGCTGGTTCCGCACATCAGGGATCAGGTAGCAAATGGAAAATACCTGAAGGGAGTGGGAAACATGAAAGGTTTGAGAGTATTTGCTCTTTCCAAAAAATCAGGCTTCTAGGAAACATAGAAAGCTCGTTTGGGATGTAAGATATTATAAAAATATTGCCCACAGGAATGCTCTGAAAGCAAACCTTTGGCAGGGTTTCAGTAGCTGCATTAGGCAACTCGTGGGCAAAAGGATTGCTCCCAGCTCTTCCTGGCCAGGACTCCCATTTGTGTGGGAAGTGCCTCTCTTCCTCCAGACTAATTAATAAACCAACAGTATTGACAGGCTGCATCACCCGGAATGGGGTCAGTGCAGCAGGGCCCACAGCACAGGGGTGAGGATGCTCGGCTCTGTCTGGCTCCAGGAGCAGCCCCTGCCCTGCCCAGGTGGGATCAGAGGGAAGCTGGTACCTCAGAGGGTGTTTGGGCAGAGGTACCGGATTGTGTGCAAAATTCCACCCCGTGGTCAGGGTTTGCCCACAAAGTCAAGGGAAGGCACAGGTTGAACAGGGCTTGGAGCAACCTGGGACAGTGGAAGGTGTCCCTACCCATGGTAGAGGGTCAAACTGGACGGTCTTTAAGGTCCCTTAAAGAACCAACCCAACCCCAACCAGTCTGGGATTTGCATCTGAACTCTAAATCCCCTTGCACTTTCCCCTGGAAGTTCCAGCTCTTTTGGAGGATACCCATCTTCTCCCCAAAAATCAGGATGGCAAATCAGAGCAAGAAGAACCCTAATGAAATAGTGTTAATATCTCCTCCAGGAGGGAACACTTTCCTGAGGAACCGTGTCAAGAATGCACCTGGTCGAGTACTCCAAGGCTCCGGCTGTGCTTCAGCCCCAAAGACCCCACGTGCGCATTCTCAGCCATGTAGAAAATTATCCCCCACAAAGCTGGTCACGTATTAAACACCACATTCCTGGCTGTTCTCCGGAGCCTGACATGCGGGAAGGTGGACACGCCGGGAGACAGAACGAGCGCAGATCATTACAGGAACCACAAAGGGCGCAACTGTGAGTGATGGCGCCGTAATGGAAAGCCAGGAGTGTGACAGCGGGAACGGCGCTCGCCGGAGCCGCGGCTCCCAGCGATCCTGCACAGCCCAGGACACCACTCCTGATAATCCATCATCGATCCCGCTCCTCATCCGACCCTCGAACGTCTGCCTACCTTTTAGGCTCGCCACCTGCTACATTCCTTGAAAATTTAGGGGACAAGGTGAAAGCTCAAAGCAACAAAAAGCCACGCATGGATTGAATAACCCCCTCCGTGTTTCCTGTATCCATATTCACCTTCCCCTGCCATCACCTCCTTTTATATCATGGGTTAGTATCTATATTTCCATAGCATAAGAGCTCACACTAAGATCAAAGCTCCACTGTGCCAATCACAAGAGCTGATTGCTGCCTGTCAGACAACCAAAACCAGGGATTTGGGGTGAAATGTGGGGATAGGGGCAAGTTGCCCCAAGTGACATCTGTGACTGGACACAGGTCTGGATGGCACCAGGCTGAGGGCACGGTAATGCTTTCCATTCTTTCCAGCCATGCAAGTAAAGGAAACCATCCTGCTTTATTTTATTAAAGTCATATGTTATTCTGGAATTCTGTGTTGCTGTTATTCTGCCTGCTTAGTCTGGCAGTCTAAGTATATTTGAAAACCAATAAAATAAAATATTACCAAAAAACATAATACTCTAGAAATCCACTCCCTTCTGTAATTACAGTTTAATGTCTAACATACTTTGTGCTTCACATTCAGCAAACTTTGATACAGTACTTAGACAGAAATTATGGTGCACCAGAGTAACATACATTTGCTGGCAATGAAAATGGGAAATAATTTCTCTTTTATAATTAGGGGATGTCTGCAGGATGGAGGTGCTATTTGTTTGTCATCACAGAATATGCCTGCCTTGTGTCAGGCAATCAGTTTGACATGTGGAGTTAACTTTAGGTTATCCAGACCAGGCACAGGCATTTGTTCTCCATTTTCTCTTCTGTCTCACAGCAAGTCCAAATGGGAACCTTTCCTGGGCATGTTACACAGAAGGGCAGCATTTTCTTGTAAGGAAATATTCCTTGTAAAGAATGTTTGTTTGCTGTTTTTTCAATCTCTTATTCTCAAAAATACTCTCTTAGCAAAACCACAAAGAGACATATTCCTGAGCCACTTGAAGTGGGAGACCGCAAGCTTTAACAATCAAAATAATAAAAATTGCTGCTCTATTATGATGGGGAAAAACTTGGGGTTTGCTCTTTTGCCAGCATTTGTAGCATATTTCTAGACATGATGTTGGTAATATAGACCGTGTGAACAAAGTTTGGAAGGCAACATCTTTTAATTGAACGGCTCCAGCAGTAATTATTATTTGGTCTCTCGTTAATTAACAATTTACAAATGGCAGCCAGCACAGTATGGTTAAATTACTTCTTCAAGATGACTTAAAGCTGAAAAAGGGTTGCAATTACGTTCTATCAGAATTTTGCCTTTTTTTTTTTTTTACTGGAAGTTTCCCTTTGACCCTGTAAGAGAATTCAGAGATCGATGGGAAAAAAAAAAAAAAAGGAATTGTGTCATCTATGATCTTTCCACAAAAGTTTCCCAGTGTGTTCAGAGGCAATTTCCCACCTCCAGGAGCAGACAGTAATCACAGCTGAACAGTGTTTTAAAAAACAGTCTTCTTCACTTGTTTAGGTCCAGGAAAATAAATTTAACTCTCAGGTTTCTCTTCTTTACACAACCAGAGCAGACAGCTTCCTTCAATACAGCCATTCCCAGTGATTCCAGTAATGTACCAGGATCAGCACATCTGGGCAATCTTCTCCTGTGGAATTCAGTCAATCATTCAATTATTAATCCAGCAAATCATAAAATTGTGGAAAGGTTCAGGCTGGAAGGGACCTCAAAGCCCACCCAGTGCCACCCCTGCCATGGGCAGGGACACCTCCCACTGTCCCAGGCTGCTCCCAGCCCCAATGTCCAGCCTGGCCTTGGGCACTGCCAGGGATCCAGGGGCAGCTCCAGCTGCTCTGGGCACCCTGTGCCAGGGCCTTCCCACCCTCCCAGGGAAGATTTCCCTCCTAATATCCAATGTAAACCTACTCTTTGTGAGATTGAAGCCATTCCCCCTCATCCTGTCACTCCAGGCTCTTGTAAATCATTTCTCTCCAGATGTTTCAGCTCTTTGTGTCAGGGTGATTTTCTCAGCTCTAGTGCTTGGGTGAGGCCAAATTTTCAAAAGTGGCATTAGAAGTGGAAGAGTCTCTGCAGGGACATGATGAAAGAGCCACTGCTTGGGACAGTGACAAACCAGTGGTGATTATCCCCCAGGGAACTCTCTTTCTGGGAAGGTGAGGTGCAGGGACCAGAGTAGGTCTTGTTCATCTCCAGTTGCTGTGATCATGGGGAAAACCGAGGAGGAAGAACTGGAGCTCCCTGTCTACTGATGTGTGCAAATTGTGTCCTTTGTGCCTCCATCCAAGAGCAGCCCAGCAGGATGAACAGGATGTGCCATTATCCAGCAGCAGTGTGCACTTGGTCTGGCACAGGGACATGTGAGGTCATGAGAACACACACAGCTTTTTAGGCACCCTTTTAGGGGCTGCTTTGGAAACATCGATCCTTCAACAGGTATACAAAGAGATTAGCACAATTATCTGGCATTCCCATGAGGCCAAGAAATACAGTCAGGAGAATCATGTTTCATCTTTGTGATTTGGGGGTGTAATCACAACACAAAAGGCATTTAACAAACACAAAAAGCGCCGTGAAGTGGGAGAGCATTGCTTGGGTCTTGCTTTTCTCCCAGAGTCGTTTTAGCCTGTCAAGCTCAACACAAACTTTTATGCAGAAAAATAAAAGCTGGTTTATTTTCTGAACAATCTCATTAATTCTTCTGCAGGATTTCACCAGCATACTGACAATTTCTTCCCAAGGAAAAGAAGGAGCTAGCAAGCAGAGGCCGCTGCTTTGGTCAGGGTGCAGCTGCAGTTCACTGCTCCTTTTTGAAAGCAAGTCCTTCAATTTTCCCATTTTTCCCCAAGGATTAAAGTGGGGGAAAAAAAACCCTGCCAAGATCTCACCATTGTCAAAAATCCAGATGGAAATAATACCTGGTGGGAAATGAGACAAAATGTCTTATCTTGAAGGTCTTATGGGTCAGGTTACAAGGACTTCCCAACAAGGAGTCCAGTCCCTGATTTATTGGGACTGACCACATGTATTCCTTTAGTTATTTATTAAATTTTTATAAACATGCTGTCCTAGAAAATCAGTACAGTTAATCCTGGCAGTGATCTCCCACAAGCTGGTGACAGTGGCTCATCCCTGGGAGCAGCACACCAGCCTGGGCTTATTTCAACTGGAAAAGAAAACTTTGGGGAGCGGAAAATTTTTTACAGATGACAGAGTTTTATTATGTGTTAGCAAGAGCAATCCAAGAAACAAAGTTTAGGGCAACATCCAAAATAGCTGGCAAGGGGAGTGTGCTCATTTCATTGGTTTTAGCACCCTAAAATCAGGTTCTAACTCAGTGGATTTGAGTGAAAACAAATGATGGACAGAGCTCTCAGTGAGAAATAGCCGAGCTGAGAATACCACTCTGTCCCTGGGCTTGGGCATGAGGGCTCCAAATATTGAAGGGAACCTTTGGGTGAAGTAGAGCCTGGCTTCCCCATCCTGCCATGGAGCTGAACTCGAAATGCCAATTGAACATCTCCTTGTGGTCCTGCGCAGAGGGATGCAGATGTTCAGGCTCCCTCCCTCCCCACCATGTGAACAGCCTGGGAAAAGTGTTACCCTGACAATGCTGAGAGGCAAACTTGTCACTTTTTCTGCTGCCCAGAAGTGAAATAATAAATCAGAGTTCCATATATGGCGCTGACAGGGCCCTGCTTGGAGACGCGCTGTCCGTGCGCAGCCCCGGATTGCTCCATGCTGCGGGATAACAAGGGGCACAAAGAAATGCCAGCTGTCACCTTGGCCATCATGGCATCAGTGCAACCAAGCTGGCAGGAGGGGGAGTCCCCTGCTTCTCAAGGAACACCCAGGGACCCCTGAGTGGTGGCTTGAAGCACAGCTGGAGCCACTCCCGTGGGAACAAGCTGGGCACCCCTTTGGCAGGATCTCCTCTCAGGCCAAAGTTCCTCAGATCCTCTAGATCAGCTCGCTGGTTTTCTGCTTTTTTAAATAATTTAATTGCTTTTTTTGCCCTTTTAAATAATTTAATATTTTTAAATACTTTTCTATTTATATATTTTTTTATTTTTTTTTATTATGTTTTTTATATGGATACCAAAGTTATATAGCCAGTGGCACTCAGATGTTGCAGGATGTATCCATTGAGGAGCCTGCAATATGTCCCATTTTCTTGTAGGACCACAAGAAAGACATCGCTGGGTAACAGATATTGTAACACATGTGTGAAATACAGACAGTGAAATTCCCAGTGCTCAGCTAAAGCAAGGGACAAGGTCTCGTGGTTCAACATGGGTTTGCCTAGAGCAACTAAAAGATTTCATGGCAGAAAAATATATGTAAAGTTTTACTCTCTGGCAGAGGGTTAAATACCTGCCCTGCTGGACCAGAGTTTCTCCACAGAGCAGTGGGCAAGCCCTGCCCCTTTCACACCCAGGAGTGATGCTCAGGGTGGTCTCTACAGCTCGTCCCTGCATCCATTCTTTAATCACACGACGAGGATAAGCCAAGGGAACCCTGTCCCTCAAAGATCACTCAGTGCTGAGGAACGGCAGGAAGAGGGGAATGCTTAGAAATTCACACTGGGGTCTCATGTTTTATTTTTCCTGAGGAGGAAGGAATCGTGGCACCGGAGGAGATCAGTGACGGAGCCCGCGCCTCGCTGGTGGGCAGCGCCCGCCTCTTCAAAGGGAGGTGAGCCCCCCGAAGGCCCCATCCCGCTGGCTCAGGGCAGCCAGGCTCCTTTCCCATGCCTCCAACACCATCTCACAGGCTGCAGCTCGGGGTTTGATTACCCTTATCATTATCTGAGCTTCCAGGGCTACGTATTTTAATAAGAGACATAAAATTATCCGGTCTGCTCTGAAACCCCGCCACAGCATTTGTTTCAATGACCCCCTGTGGTGGTGAATTCGGCAGATTGGCTATGGATTGTATGAAGAAGGATTTCCTTTTGTTTGTTCACAAAGCATTGCCCTTTAATTTAATCATATGTCCCTTTGCTCTTGTACAGTTCTCTGTACTCTGCCCATTCCCCCTCCCCTCCTTTTTTTTTTTTTTTTTATACAATCTGGACATCTCCGACCATTCCAGTGCTAGCTGCAATTATTTCTCTTAATTCAGTTATTAAAAAATGTCTGCTCGTGGCAGAAGCATTGCGGATCTTTAGTCAAATTGATACAAATATTTTATTAGGATAATTAACAACCTTCAGCACAAGCTTGTTTGGGAGAGCATTGGAGAAACCGAGCGGGTCTGAAATTTGAAACAGATGCAGGACATATTCATAAATAAAACCAGACCAAGTCAAACTGTGGCCTGCATAACAAGACATCACTCACTGTGTTTGCTATATATTTGCAGACATGTTGTTAGCTGCATTTATTACAAAAGTTAGGTGCTTATTTGGAAGCTTTCACTTCTGTGAGCTTGTGATACTTTCTGTAAAACAAGAACCATAAATCACAGCGTGCCGGTTTGAAACCCGTGCACCTCCAGATAACCAGCACTTGTCAGTAGATTGTCTAAACCAGAGGATTAGCCAAAATACAGATGGAGAGGAAACACAGACTGTTTACGTTGAGTATTTTGGCCAAGAGCCCAAGGAAATTACAATCGATATGGATATAGCATTTCTGAAGAGTTATGTAGCAAAAAGTGCAAGAAAATACTCTGACAGAGAAAATAAATAAAGCTGACAGAGGCTTAATTCTCTAGATCCTGTACTGTGGATAAAAATTAGAAACATTAAGCCATTAAATCATTTCAGCAGGACATTAAACAATAAGAGCAGACTCGCCTGTTACTGCACAAGTTTAGAACCGTCTCTTTTGTAGACTAGATAAATATTCACCATTGCAACTCTAACACTTCCCACACTTCCCATACACTGCATGACCTATTTTCCCAGTCCTTTTTCATGTGGGACAGGTTTTAAATAAAATAGAAATTCCTCTTGCTTCTTACAGATTGGAGTTGATTAAATATTCTACTGATAAAGGGTAAGCAAATGTCAGATTCAATATAATAAAAAGAGAAATGAGAGTTCATACAAGCAGCAAAGCAAACAATCCATTTTCATACTTTATTAGAAACATTTATTGCCATAATGACTGCATTATACTAAGCAAGCAGGTGGAAAGGTGCTCTGTGCAAGATATTCTCAAATATCTTTATTTTGACGATTTTATATCTCCAATATTTAGACAGATGTTTTATTCCCTATAAGATAGTCAGAGTATGAAATGCTGTAATTTCAGTTACTACATAAGGATCAAAATTGTACTTGAAGATCATGGCCTGTCATTGTGATTTCGGCAATAATGGGAGACCATTAAATGCTCAATTTTTCTGCTTTGACTTTATATTCCCAATGGTGAGTGGCTTTAGATATAGATGGCAGAGCTCCGCGTGCACCGGCAAATGCTCTGCCCAAATTTGCGGAACACATTGCGAGAGCACTTCCCAGTTATTCTGCTCCCTGTACGATTTTATCGATACGCAAGTCTGATCCAGGGCCTAAATGGAAACGACAAAGATGGCCAGCTCTGCCTCTTGCTATCAAACAGCTGGCACTCGTTATCTTAACAAACAGTGGGAACTGTAATTAAGCAGATCTGTGTTCAATAAGACACCAGTGCCACCAGTGCTACCCCTGGAACAAGAATGGGTGCTTGTTTCAGAGCTTGACTTTCTCTTAATTTACCAAATCAGGAGGCCCTGTCAGCAAATAATGTAACAAAAGATTTCATTATTAGCCTTCATTTAATTTAAGAAAGAATTTAACCTATGTTCAGTGCTCAGGGCCCAGGCTTGCATTCCTCCTGCAGCCCAACTTCCTATGAGAGACAGTGGGAGCACAAGGAAAGCAGGACTCACTTCAGTCTAGGATTCTCATTATTATTTCTTTACATCCAAGGGGTTTTATTCTCAAAGATTCTTCTACTTTGCAAGGAATTTTGAAATATGTGTCAGTTCAAGTTTAGGATAAGAAAGAGAAAAAAAAAAACCTGGCATGTTAACCAAGAAAATGTACTACCCAGTTTCTTCTTTTTATTAACAGAGATCATTAAGACATCAGTTTTTTCTTTCACTGGCAGCATTCCACAGCCAGAGTATTCACAATGTCTAGGACACTTTCATTTTGTAATCTGGAGGATACAGTATATTAATTTGCAGGATTTATCACAAGAAAAGTGAAGTCATACTAAGTACAGTAGGTGTAACTAACTTTCATGTCAAAAAAGCTGTAAAGAGTGCCAGAAGCTCTGCTGGGCTAATAATAAGCTAAAAGGATATAAACTTGATTAGTCTCACTTAAGAAGCAAGAAGATAAAGTAAGCTTGAAAAGGCCTTTGCTCTTCCTTCAACTTCAGTGGGTTGAAGAGAATCATGAAGCTTATCACCATGAGATACCTGCTATAATGCCAGTATAGTTGTTAGTTATATGTTAATTTATGCTCTGCTGTGCCCAGCCACTGCCACACCAGCAGAATTTGTAATTCTGTCCAAAATCTTTGCAGCATCTCAGTGCTGTCACACCGTGTCACATTCCCTTAAGTGCACCTTGCATGGTGATATAAAACCTCCTTATTAAAAATTTCCATCTACTGAGGAAAATTGTTCCCCAAATGAAGGATCAAGGATGCCCTTTCCCTGCTCTTGAAGGCTGTGGATACTCTGGGGCTGTGCACCCTTCATGCTCCCCACTCTTACAACAGGAATTTGGAGAAGAGAAGGCTCCAGAGGGGCCTCATTTTGGCATTGGTACTTAAAGGGGGCTCAAAATAAGGAGGGAGAGTTTACTTGGGCAGACAGTGTTAGGATAAGGGGAAATGGGTTTGAACTAAAAGACCAGAGATTATGTCAGATATTGGGAAGGAATTGTTCCCTGGGAGGGTGGGCAGGCCCTGGCACAGGGTGCCCAGAGCAGCTGGGGCTGCCCCTGGATCCCTGGCAGTGCCCAAGGCCAGGCTGGACATTGGGGCTGGGAGCAGCCTGGGACAGTGGGAGGTGTCCCTGCCAAGTGGATAGGCTTTAGTCTCCTTTCCAACCCAAACCATTCTTTGATTCTATTCTATTATTTGGAGGACTTTTGCTGCTCTGGGCCAGTGCAGGGGTCTGTGAGATCTAAACCAGGACTGGGGGCTGGGACAATGCCTTGAAGTCACCAGTGCTGTGGGGTCTCTGCAGCTACCACAGGGTCCACTCTCTTCAGTAAAATCAGCCTTAGGATGAACTGTGGGTCCAACATTAAATTACTATAAAGATACTTTCTGTTAGATGCTGACTGCTAATGTTGCTTTTATCTTAGTTGTTTAATCATTCTACAAATAAATGTAGCAAGTTGGGCCCATCTGCCCAGAACATTTCAGAAGATTAACACAAGAGTGGAAGAGCAAGTTTTCTGTAATTCACTTTTCTGAGGGGAAGATGGACCAAAATCCACATATTTGCAATCAGATTTTAGTAAATTATAACCACACACCAGTCTTGGGCTTACCCCTTGCTCTCACAGAATGCTGTTGGTGTGTCTCTTCCAAAAGTCTTTGGGCTTGAAGTAGAAAATGATGTCTGGAAATACTTGAGCACCTGGCTCCAACAGTTGCTTGCATTTCCACACCATTACACAGCCTTAGTTTTTTTAACCCCTGAGAATTAAAACCAGTTAAGGAATAGCACATCTTAGTGTGTTCTATTAACTTGTCCCACTGTGTTTTCTCCCTCCTCACTTAACCTTTGCTCCCCAAACACCCATTGCTCCTTGAAGTTGGCCATGACTGCTCCTTTCTCATCGTCCTCTCAGAAACCACAAGTCTCACTGCCAGGTAAATCAGTAGTAACTTGATTGAAAAATGACTTCTGGTCTCTCAAGATGAAAATCAGTCCTGCTTGGCATCCAAGCCCAGGCAAGAGGACACAAACTGGGGTTTGGACTCCAGGAGAAATAAGACGGACAACAACTTTCCACCCCCACGTTTCCCTGAACGAGCACGTTGTGACGGGAGCAGTATCCTAATGAAGAAAAGCAGTATTATATCAAATGCAAATTGTAGCTAATGGTGCATATGGTTCACATGCTGGTATTGATTATTATGGATTGAGAGGTGTTTTGGGGTGGAATATAGCTGGAGTATGAAGTGACATCCGGGACTTGGGATTCTCTGTCAGGTGCCATGTCAGTACAGCACCACAAGTGCTGGGATGTGTGGAACAGACACCAGGATGAAAACGGGATCTGGTGCAGGAAATGCTTCCAGAAGGAGAGGGCAGAGCAAGGGGAAAGGAGAAGAGAATGAGAGTGAGGATGGAAGAGGAGAGAGCAACAAATATGAGAGGTGACAGGGCAAAGGGAACAACAGTTGCAGAGGTGGGCTAAGAACGTGCCTGGATGAGCTGCTCTTTCAGATGTTGCTTTCTTTAAAAAGTGGAAAATATATTTAGAATCATCAACAGAGTGTTATTCAAGCAGGGCACACTCCAGAGGTCACCAGACCTTGGGATGTCCCAAGGAAGAACGAGAGGAGGGCATGGGCCTGCAACACCTGCACAGGCAGGTTAATAAGTTTGAGGCAGCCAAAAAACTCAATGCTCTTCAAGGTTACAGGCCCAGCTCCAAGATATTTTCTCCCCCCTCTCTATTATAACCTGCATTAGCACATTTTATTCCTTTATTATATTTATATTTTTGCTAGAAAGAGATAAAGCTGCTGCTGTAAATTAAGACAAAGTCAAAAATCTCAGTTTTGAGAGATATTTGGTTTTATTTCCTGGGTTTGGACAGAATATAGGAATCGTATTTGTATAATAAATTATTCACTACATAAACCAAAAAACATGAAAAAAAATAGCAAGGACAGTAGGTCTTGGCAATTACCACATTAAACAAGTTCCAATAAAACCATATACAGAGTGCAAAAGTTTAGGCCTTTCTCTACACACATAAAACTGCTTAAGCAGTTTAAAATTCTTTTCCTCTTGGTATTAATTGTTAGACTGATAACAATTTATTTTCTTTTCCTTATTTTTTGCATGAATATTTTTACCTGATAACCAGTATGCAGAGCAACGAGAAGGTCCAGTATTTCCCTGAGCTCCAAGAGCCTCACTTAGCTCGCCTCCAAAATTTCCTTCAATGTGAGGTCACGGAGTGATCTGAGTTCACAGCCTAATTCACAAGTGACTCTGAATCCAGCCTGTCCCTGCCACAAGAGGAACATCCAACTTCAAAAGGGACCCTCAAAAGGGTTCAGCTTGATCCAGGCTTCAAACCACCCAGTTCAGGAATGATGAAGACAACGGCCATAGCTCCTATTTGTGGTTGGCAAGGGAAGAATAGAGTTGCTGGGTGGTCAAGACTGGAGCAGGATGTCCAAGTAAGTGCTGGAATCACTGTCCTTGGAAGTACTCAAAATGGTGTGTGGGCGTGGCACTTGGGGACAGGGTGGGCTTGACAGCTTGACAGTGCTGTGGAAATGCTTGGAGTTGAAGATCTTGGAGTGCTTCTCTGGGCCAGGTTTGTCTGCTTTTAAGATTCATCTGGGTAGGGTGCTGGGCCATCTTGTCTAGACCATGCTCCAGGACAGGTTAGACTGGATGACTCTTGAGCTCTCTTCCAGCCTGGAATTCTCTGATTCTCTGATCTCCCTAAAACACCATTTGGAGAAGCCATTCAAGTGCTGCACCAAGAGGAAGCAAGTCCAGGAGACCCTCAACTCTTTTAGAGGCATAGAAAGACACAGAAATTAATTTCTGGGCATAGGCAGCGATATGGGATGCACATCATAAGGTCACCCCAAGACAGAAACCAAGCCATGATGTGGCCTTTGGTGACCGAGTCCCACTCCTTACCTGTTCCCAGCGTCTCACAATGATTTAAGCACCAAAACTCAGCCACATAATTAGCAGAAGAAACTGAGGGTTTCTGCTGTAAGGCTGTGATTAAATTAGCCATTTATGGATTTCTGAGAGAAAGGAGACGAAAATGTTTTATAGTGTAGTTAAAAGAACCAGTGAATGATTTCCTCATGTTGAACATTTCCTAATGTCAGAAGCAGGGTGGATGACACAGAAACCATAAATCCAATCGAGAAGTGTTAAAAATCACTTTAGTCTGCCAACTTACTAGAAATTCAATAAAATGGTATGGGAGAATTTATTTGTGTATGTGCAATGGATACGTGTGAAATTAAACCCATGGAGGTGTCTGTGTGCAACACACATGTGACAGGGTGAGGTTCTCCATCACCCATGTATCCCAAATGGGGAAGAAATGGGATTTGGGAAAACTATCCTAGATGCCTGACTTGAGGAGAGAGGGATGGCAGGATGGGGGTGGGTTTTCTGGGGACAATTCCGTGCTTGGTGGCCCTATTGCAGCCTCATGCTGGGAATGGCCCCAGTGCTTCCTCTGAGTTGATATTTATTTTTGCATGTTTAGTTTTCACTTCACTCATCCTGTTTAATGTATATTAACTCACATCTTGCCTGCATGGAGTGGGACTTTTAAGAGGCATGAAATGACAAAACAGGGCTTTGTTTTCCAGCCAGATTCCCTCTGCCTGTGCTCTGCCGGTGTCTGCCTCGGCTTCCAGCTCCATCATCACATCCAACAGAGCCTGGGGCAAAGCTGGAGCAAAACACCCAGCGCATTCAATTTACAAACAGAAATAAACACCTTTTCAGCAGGTTCTACATAATCACTAAACAAAACCAGGGGAGACAAAAAACCCACCCACAACACAGCATTTTTTATGTCGTTTGTGTGCGGCGGTGACCCTTTATTTTCTCGAGGAAATAACGCTATTACGGGGAGATGTCTAGCACTGGGATCCCAGACGGCATCTCAATCTCCCTGTTTCCCGAGGAGCTGGTGGCGTGGCTGCCGTGTCACACCTCGGCAGATTGCCTGGCTCCGTGGCTGCTCTGTCCCCCGGCACGCCGGCATCGTGCCCTCCAAGTAAAGCTGTTCCTTGGGGCCTCCCGACCACCGAGGCGCCCAACTCTACCGAGCGGGCGAAAATGAATCAGATATGAAAATGTCTGAGGCAATAAATTAACACACAGCAGGGGGGTGATGGCTTAATCCCTTCTAGTCCAAACAGTACCTGACACCCATTACTGCTACAGAGCTGGGACACCGTAGCGGTACTGGAGCGAAAATGATCATTCCCAGCGGATTTGAGGCATTGCAATAGGTATGTAATGGATTCTGGGAGGGAACCTGGGCAGGGGTTTATGGTGTTTGTACACAGAATCCAGGTTAACCTGCCACGGTGTTTTCTTGGGCTTCCTTGTTTTGATTAACCCAGAAAGTGGGATTTTAAGTTCTAAGTTTAAGCAGAACTTTATTATTTTAAGTCTTTGCTGAGAGTCTCATAATAATTCCTCATTACTCATGCAAAGGCCAATAATGTATAGCTAACACTCAGAACATGGAACATTGCTGTCCTGACTGGATACATTTATTTGTAGAATGATTAAACAACCAAGATAAAATAGACATTAGCAGCCAGCATCTAACACTAAGTATCTTTATAGTAATTTAATACTTACTGTGAGGAGCCGTAACACCTATTTGAAACTCATCTACTGAAAGTTTCAAAACGCATTTTTTAATATAACTGACATCTCTTTCTGCAAGAGTTTCTTCCAGGAAAATAACACCCGCTCCATTTTTAGCGTCGATGGCAGATAAACAAAAATGTTGTTGCCAAGGACTTTATTGCAAAATTAAATGTCCTGGGAAAAATATTTAATTTGCTGCTTTTCCCAATACTATGCCAAGCTCTCCGTTCAGGTACACCCATGTAAACCTACCCTGACTTGAGGTTTTACGGGAAGGCCGGGTTTCCTTACTTACTGTTGCACATATATTGAAACTAAAGAAACCTATGAGCTCATGGACAAATTGAGAAAGCACTTAGATACTTCTTTCCCTTTTCTTCCCCTTCTTGGCTGAAATTCTGAAATATGAACACTGGATGAAAAGGCAGAATTCAGAATCTGAGCCCACTTCATGCATCCCACATTTATCTGCTCATTTTTCCATGAAAACCGCCAGCCGCTTGTGACACCGAGATCCTCTGACTCCTTCAGAGAGACAATAAATAATTAGGATATGAAATACATAGACCTATAATAAAGGCACATTCATGTTGTGTGGGTCAACTGATAGGGCTGGTCACCAAATTCATTGCAAGCAGCTGCAACCTGCCCATGGTGAGACGGTCTGGGGACAAATGGATTTGGCTCCAGTGCTCAAGTAAATACAACATAAATCCATGGTGTGCACTGAAATATCAGGTTTCAGCTTTATTTTTGCCCAGGTATGAAATAACCATAACTATGTGAAACTCTGACCTCCTGTGCATATGTGGTGTTGATAACTCCCAGGCTGTGCAACCCAGGATCACTCTAGAGGTATTTGGGAGCAAGAAGTGGGGATATGGAGCCTACCAGACCTGCAGGTGCTTCTGAAGCTTAAAGTCCAACAGCTCACAGGCTTTTCATGGCTGGTTCTCAACTATGGTTCTTTATGGCACAGGGGCAGCACTTCCAAGGGCTGTGGTTCTGCTGGCAGTGACTCCCCACATTCCCCTCGGAGCTGCTTAAAAATCAAGCATTATGAAAATGCTTTCCACCACCCAAATTCTATGGAAAAATATGAAAATATGAAGTTTTTGGTGGGGAGTGTCTCTGCTCAGCCAGGATGGCTGTGGATGGGTGGGTGCTGGGGCAGCCCTGCTGCCGGCAACCCTGACCCTGCTCTGTCAGGACACACTGCTATGAAAGCACCCTTCATCTCCCAGTGATGGACACTTTAGAGCAGCCTTTCTCAACTGTTTAAAGTTGAAAGAGCATCCAACCCTTTTGAAGAAAACCTAGAGATCACCTTGTGAAGTGTCACCACAACTGCTGCCCTCAGCAAGCCAGGGCCAAAGCGCTGTGTGCTCACTGCTTGCCTCTGCTCCCTGTTCAGCTTTTTCTACTCCTCAGAGCACATGGGAACGTGTGGTCACCCCAAACAGTGGCCCAGGTCACTTCTCAGCGTCACATGGCTCACCAGTGGCTCCAGGACCGTGAGGAAGTATAGGTAGGCTGCAGTATTGAAAAAATTACGTATGTCCACATTTCTACCTAACGAAATCTCAGCCATAACAGATTTGATTCCTCACCTCTTTGCAGCACGTACAGAGTGGTTTGCACTTGGAAAAAATCAGAGCAAACTCGACATTAATGCTGCCTCTCTGACAAGGTAGTTTTATATACTCAATTACCACCGCATTATCTTTCATCTCGACTATGTGTGAAAACCGTAAGAACCAAATATATTTCACTTAGGGTTCCTTCATTCCAAAGACTTTGCCTTTGTCTTCCTTTACCCTATGCACTGACAGCAAACTTCATGAATTAACTGGCTCATGGTATAACTCATGCATGGAAATCCAATATAACCTCTTGGCTATGAGCAGCAACACTTCGCTTATCGTACACTAAAAGAATTTTTACTAGTTAATTAAGATTTGTTTGCTTAATTTTTTTCAGGCGGTTGGGGATGTTGCTCCTCTGTCACTTGGCTGGGAAAATCGTGATGTATACACTGTATAAAAGTGCCAAAATAAGAAATGTGTAGGCTGCAGCGTCTCTGGTAGTAAATCTTTTTTGTAATCCTAACTTCATATTTCCATTGAATTGTTCCTCTCGAGCTGTGCAGACAGTTGAAGTATTTGAGTGTAGTCACATATGCTTTGGTGCTGCTAACAGCCCTAAAGTTGGTAATCCTGAGGCACAAACGGGGCCAGAGATGCTGGTGGCACTCCTCGGGCTGCAAAATATTACAGCACACCTTATGTAGTGCTTGCTTTCGAAATTTCCTTTGCACTTTGTTTACTATATATTCCAATAGTGTAATATTAAACAAAAACAGTGTGTCCTGTGCCAGAATGATTGATTACTACACCGTGGCAAGGTCACCTCCTAGGAACAGGCTGAGTGCAGTAAGGGCTGTCTGACTCATACAGTTAACACTATATCCGCATTGTATGAATGTCACCAGCAATCCAGTGATTTATTGCTTGGAAGGCTCTGTTCAATTTTTTCTGCCTGACCAAATTGCACATTTTCTAGAAAAAGAAGCAAAAATATTTCAGCACATGGATTACCCCAAGTCCTCATTTCTCCCACTAGGTTCAACGAGTCTTTTCAAAGATGCTGATCATCAAACCCTCATATTTTTCACTTTTTTTCCACCCTTTTCTGCCAGATATTTGGCAAAAATGATTATTGCACTAATGAAAAGGTGCAGCAGAAGATTGAGGGGTTTTTAATCAGATTTGGTAACATCTGTGGGCCAGGAATAAGGGCAGCTGTACATTCTGTTTCTTAATTTTAGTAAGATTTACTCTGGGTATAAAATGTTAGCCTCAGGCAAAATTTAACTGGCTTAAAAGAAAAGAAATGATAGTCTTACAGAAACTACCCAACTCAAACTGTTTGAAAACAGTGACTGAGATTAATCCCTCTCGCTCTAAGAAATTCCTACTTTCTGACAAAGAAGATATAATTATAGATTGAGAGAAATGACTTTCAAAATTAACATTCCAGCAGACCCCAACATAATAGATACATTCATTCCTCGTGTATCTGCATGGAAATCAAAGGAGATACATCATGTTTGAATCCGGGTTTTATTTTTAGAACGTGCAGCACATTTGCGGCGCGCGGCTCCGAGCACGGAGGGAGAGAGGGGACAGCCCTACACCCAGCCAGGGAACCACACTGGGGTCCAGCTGCTGGGGATCTCTGCAAACCCAGGGCCAACAAAGGAGGATGGGTTTGGGAAGATGGTTGGGTGCCAGGAAATCGAGGTAGGTGCAGTAGAGGTGAGTGTCCTGGCATTTTCAAAAATCACTCTTTTTTCTGTAGGCACCCGTGTCTCATCTACCTCTTTAGGTGTTTGGTCCATACATTTTAAAAGCCATTTTTTAGTTTCTCCTTCCATCTCACGCCACCCCATCGTTAGACTTCTCAGGAAAAAAAAACAAATCAACAGGAAATCTGGGGTTAATAGAACCCTTTATCTCAAAGAACAATAAAAGCTGGCTGGGTGATGTATCTTAACAAATGCTACCTAATGCATCAATTAATGCTGCGTTTATCAAACCAACATCTGACACCAGAACTGGGAGAGATCAGCTCTCCTGAACCCCTTACAATTACTCTGCTTTTTCTGTTATGGCAATCAGTGTGACTGTGCAATGAAACTCCCATTACCTACCTGCCCTTCAAAGCGCTCTCTGAGCATCATCGCAGAGCCCACAATTTAGGAAGCAACAACTGGAACCATCTTGAGATATTAAAGGCTCTTCCTCTGCTCTTGTTTATACCTGTGAGCCAATTAAGTATTTTAATTTTAAACTGGAAAGAAAATTAATCTGGGGTGAAAGAGCACGAGAATCTAAGCTTGTAACTTTAGTCTATTAAACCCCAAAGTGTTCCAGCCCAGCAAGGATGGGTTCATTGATTCGGCTCACTCGAGTGAACAAGCAGAAGGAAGCGAAACGAAACAAAGCCAAAGTCAGCTGCTCCAGCCCAGCACACCCCAAACAGCCCCGGCAGAGGGTGGAGCACGGAGCCCCAGCACCCCAGCGCTGCCGGGAGCCGATCCTGCAGCAGCTCCGCTCCCCCGCCCGTGACGCGGGTCATACTTCATCTTCTAATTGATACCTGCCATTGCCTCGTAACTAACGATGACTAATGGTAATACCCAGAAAGACAAATAAAAGCTAATGCAAACCCGGGCCGTGCTGCGGTTCCCTTTGGAAAGCTCCCGGGCCATTAGGAAGCAATTGGAAGTGGAGATTGATGTGCCCTGGGGGTTGCTCCCAGGGATGCGGCGCATCTCCAAACCCCCGGGGCTCCGGAGGGGGCCGCGATCCCAGCCCTTCCCAGCTGTGCCAGCCGGGGCACAGGAGCACGGCCAGGCCACCGCAGCTCGGAGCGCACAGCCCGAGACAGCCAAGCTTCGAGGAGGGCGGATCTCACAGCCACAACACCTTATTTTCTCTGTTTGGCGTGGTTTTCCGTATTTATCCACTAAGCACTGTGCAACAGTGTGACTCCCTGGATGTAAAATACCAGGGAATTAAATTCCCAAGCACTGTGGACAGACAGTGACAAAAAGCTCATCTCCTTTTCAACAGGTAGCACCCTGCACACACAACACCAGACTGGGTTTACAGCAGTGCAACAGCTTGATCAAAAATGCTGATTTTTCAGGAGAGTCATCTTCAGCATTTTGGAAAAGTTACACTGCTTTAATTACAAAGGTTATGTCACCCAGTGCGTTTTTAATGTAATGAAACATTAAACTGGACCTCGTGCTTGATGTAAGATAAAATTATTCATTGAATATTAGACCACTAGGCCACCTACTGTTCTTTTACAAATGGTTGAACTATCACGGGGTTACAGAACTTAACATGTAAATTGCAGCAGAAGTTATAATTTCTATTGCAAATCCCAAAAGACTGTCATTTAAGTCAAATATATGAGTGAAATTTTGCCTCTGTGCCATAATAATGCAAGGAAAATGACCAAAACCTGAACACTTTTAAAGTAATTATGAACCCAATAAGAATGCACTTGTAGTTATTTAATCAAGAGCCTTAAAAATTATTAATAGTAAGTTCTTCTTATACAAATGGCGTTTTAAACACTGGCATTTAATTTTAGGGATACCAATACTGGATCTAGGCCATTAGTGGGATCTTTTGTAAAGCCAAGCAGCCTGTGCCTTTCAGAGCCGTTGCTGCTCATCTCTAAGTTCATTACTCTCACATAAGTGAGAGCAGCTTTGCAAAATAATCTTTCTTAAAGTGAATTTAATATTTAACTGCACACTGAAAATCTTAGGTAAGTTCGCTTAGATTAAAAAAATCGGGGATTGGAATCCCCGCATCGAGCAGATTTGTGTGGATCCTGCTTGGAAGCCCGTTCAAATCCACAGGATCGCTTCCCTTCATCCCCAAAGCCTTCGGAGCAGGTGTATAAATAGGAGAGGGCAGTTGCAGGGAAATTATTCGCAGCGCCTGAGCTGCCTCCCAGCCGCTGCCGAAGAGGAATCTGAGCAGTGACTGTGCATCACCCTGAATCTGTAATAATAGCACCTTTCCTGTCACTCTTTGTCCCTTCATTTTTAAACGTGATTGGGTCAGGAGCAGGCAATTTACATTTTTATATAATCTTTGCTCAGGTGATTCAGCCGCTCTGAGGTTTTAGCATTTTGTGTGCAGCTCTGGGTTTCACCTCCCCTCCTGGAGCATTTCCATATGCTGGGGGTCTGCCATCCTCGCAGCTGATACAGATCTATTTAGCTTCTCCCCCTTGCCATACCTGCAGCCTGTAGCAGGTTGTCAGGGAATGAATTTTCATTTTCTCCCCCGTGAGTCCATCACGTGGCTGTCACCAGAATTTGCTCTGTCTGAACTCCTCCATCCCCCTGATTTATGGCTGCTTGAAGAGAGGTTGGAGGGCTCTCAGTGTAGCAATAATCTGCACCCTGGTCCAGCACCCATCTAAAGTTAGGATTTCCGATCTAAATATTTAGTCCCCGTGGTACAGCAATCATTTACGAAATTATTAAATAACTTTTCGTCGCACCTAACACCTTTGGGATATTTTTCTAGGTCAATATTCATCAGGAGACCCCGAATGTAAAGGTTAAGTGCACATTTCCTCTGCCAAATAAGAATGAATTTCAAACCTGATTGATTCTGGTCATGGAAACCGTAAATACTTACTCCAAATGGTAGATAGGTTACTAAGTCCACTCATTTCCACATCTGATATCGATAATACTCTGCTTCCCCCTTATCAGCCCCTCTCATATTTCACCAGCGCGAGCGGCGCGTGGGGAGCCGGGCGAGCCTGTCGGGGCTGGCTGATGGCCCCTGCCTTCCCCCGCGCCATTCTTCAGTGGTCCTTGAATCTTTCACCCCTGTCACTCCTCTTTCATCATTATCTGAGGTGATCGGTCAGCCCTGTGCCACCACCTGTCTCTTCGATCCGATGCCAACAGTGCTCCGGAAAACTGTCACTCCCGAGCTCCTTCCATTTATAGTGAGTCTCATTAACACCTCTCTTCCCTCTGGCCATGTGCCACTACAATTTAAGATGACTGTTGTTACTAAACACGCACAAAAAAAAATATGTTGAAATAGCGTTAAGAGCCTGATTTAAATCTATTAAAGCCTGACAATTTGGAGTTAAAACCTCCCTCAGTGTCTGCTCGTGGTTAGGGGGGCGCATATATTTTGTATGAATGTATTTCTACCCGGATAAATATCTGGATATGCATGTATTCCCCCTCCCACGGCTTCCCTCAGCCTCAGCACCGCTCCTCGTCTGGGAACAAACGCGCTGCCGGCCCCCAGACACAAAGCCCGAGTAAAGAGGATTTATGCCGGGGACATAAAGGCGGCTGCGGGAAGGGAGAGGAGTGGGAAGGGAGAGGAGCCGTGGCGGAGGCACCCAGGTGATCCCGGGGACAGTCGGATCCAGGGCAGCCCTGCCTCGGTGGCCCTGGTGCCCCAAAGAGCCAAACTTGCATTTCTGTGTCGGCATGGGAGCAATCCTGGTCAAGGGGACGGGATTAACCCCACGTGTGGGGCTGCCTTTGCATCCTTTACCTTGATTTTTCTGTCCACGAGCAAATGGAGATGATAATGCCTCAATAAAAACCGCAGTCCCAGAGTGCTTCCTGGGAATGAGACCTCGAACTCATTCAAGCTACCCTTACAATAAAATGATTTCAAGCTTTTAGGCACCCAAAAATGCTTAAATGATATGAGCAGTACCAGGAGTGTGGTCATTCTGTGCCAGGCAGGGTCAGGCTGGATGTCAGGGAAAGGCTCTTCCCCCAGAGGGTGCTGGGCACTGCCCAGGCTCCCCAGGGAATGGGCACGGCCCCGAGGCTGCTCCAGGAGCTCCAGGAGCGTTGGGACAGCGCTGCCAGGGATGCCCAGGGTGGGGTTGTTGGGGGGTCTGGGCAGGGCCAGGGGCTGGAATGGATGATCCCTGTGGGTCCCTTCCAACTCAGGACATTCTGTGATTCCATGAACATCTGAGCTGTGCAGGCACATGGTAAATATTTTGCCACACCATTCATGCAATTTCAGGCCTTTCATGAGTTACAGGAGCTTTTAAGGACCTCAGATGTTTTTAACTGCAGCAGTTTCACTGCAGTACCTTCACCCTTAGAATTAACTGGGATTTTCTTCTCCCCAACTCCCCAAAACCAGCCCTTGGGGACATGGGGCAGTGGTAGCCTTGGCAGTGGGGAGTGGTTGGACTCGATGGTCTGAGAGGGCTTTTTCAACCTCAACAATTCAGTGATTCTATTACACAGCCACAACTTCTCCAGGATGACCTGGTGCTTATGACTGAGCACCTGCCTAAGCCTTCACGAGGAACTAAAGGAGGTTTCAGAGCTCAGAGGTTTGTTCTGCTGAGAAAATGACATTCAGAAAGCTAAAATCCAGCGGGGGAGGGTAGCAGGGGGCTGTGCACTGTCACCTGCTCACATGGGGCACGGGGCACATGTGTGTGGGTTTACACATCTGAACTATTCCGGTGCAATCACATTGTACAGGCAAAATAGCACTCACACAGTTTTGGTGGTTCTCTTTGAAAATACAGCCTAAAATCCTGTGTGTTTTTTAGGAAAACCCAATTTTAAAATCAAGCAATGGGAAGGATTTTACAAATTTTTAAGTCTTGCCATACTAAAAAGATTAAACAGGTATAGCAGCTTCCCAATTTAAAAATAAAACATAGCACTTTTAACTGGGTTGGATTCAAACCAAAACCTCAGGTGTGACTACCCCAAACTCATGGAAAGTGTAAGAACCTGTATTTAGCAATAATGCTAAATTTTGTTTCTGGTTTTTAATACTGAGCAAAGTTTTGATATTGGACACACAAGCTTCAGTTAGGTTTAAACCATGAAGAAGGGCTGCCTGTACAGAGCTCCCTACAGATTAAAATATCAGGGAGAGAAGGGCAAGGAGCACCAAAAGGCAAGGAGAAAACAATCTTTTATTCCTTTTATTTAATCTTTTTAAACCTACCAAACAATTCCATATGGATTGAGATCTGGCATGCCGAGCCTGAGTGTGGAGTGAATTGTTTTTGCCAAGTTGCACACTGTGGAAAATAAACCATTCTGACAGGAGTACTTCTAGGAACTGCTGCATGGTTGGGGCTGCTGGAACAGCATCCTCCAGGCAGGGCCCTGCTTCTCCCAAGCTGAATTCCCAATTTACAGCTGTTCCCTTCCTGAGCACAGTGTTTGCCTGGATAAGGCTATACCTAGTGATGGTGCTGGTACATCTAACATCAACTCCCTGTGCTCAGGATAAATCACTGAAATAAAGCATTTCCACAGGTCAGGTTTAGTTTAAATATTGGGAAGGAATTCTTGGTTGTGAGGGTGGGCAGGCCCTGGCACAGGGTGCCCAGAGCAGCTGAGGCTGCCCCTGGATCCCTGGCAGTGCCCAAGGCCAGGCTGGACAGGACTTGGAGCACTCTTGGACAGTGGGAGGTGTCCCTGCACTGGTGCAGCCCTGCAGAAATCATCACATGACACCAGTGGTGTCTCCACACAGAGCCCGCACAGCATCACAAGTTTTGAAGAATCTTCTGTCCTATCAATGTCAGGAACTGTATTTCTGTCCCTGAAGTTTGCTTGGAACATTATTGATCAGGAAATCTTGTTCTATGACCTGGAACATGTCTGTCAACAGCACTTCTTACTCTTACAATATCCAAAGTGGCAAAGGAAAGTTCCTGTCATGAGCTTGGGGACAAGCCCTCACTGCCAGTACCAGTTGGTACAAATAACACCCAAAGGCAAGCCAGAATACAGGTGCTTTTCTCACATTTTAATTTTCCATATACACAAAAAACTTGCTAAAACAAGAATTGCAAGGAAGGGACTGCGATGGTATTTGAAGATGGCAATTTACCTTATGCATTTCTGGTGCACAGAGTTAATTTTTGAACCAAGTTTTCAAATTGCTTCTAATCACATAATTCATGTGTCAGGAGTCTCTCGATCCAGAATGAGTTTGAAGTACTGGCCTTGCATATCCAAGTCCAAAACCTCACCTAAAATCTGTCCTTACAGAGGCTGTGGATCTATTTTTAAAAGGAAACAAAAAAAATCCTTATTTGCAGTGTCTGGTTAAAACATCAGCAGGCGATCAGCACATGCCAAGAGTGAGTTGCTCTTAAACACAAATGAGCACAGGGAGGATGGCAAATCCCAGTGCTCCCAGGAGCATTCCTGCTTCTCAGTGCTTCGAGACTAAACAAGGTTTAGGTGAAGGTACCTCCCTGCCTCTACAGCCTCACAGGTTTTGAACAAAAACAAAGGAAAATGGTTATGTTTGGCTGAAAATCATCTGCTATCACAGGTCAATGGCTTTGGTGTCTCTGGGTATCCAGATCTGTACAGTGCCTCTTCTTTATCCGAAGGGGTTGCTCCTATCCAGTCAGAATAATGAATCACAATTAATTTCTATCATTAAAAGGGTTATAAAGAATTTTTTCACACAATTTCAGAGAAGGGAATTTTCCAGTAAGCATTTATTTGATGCGCAGTGTAATAAAGTTTTAGGTTCAACACTACTATAAATAATCATCAGTAATAGCAGTAAATAATAATAGTATTTCCAGCAAAATCCTACTTCCTTGACAAAAATGCTTATGCTGACCACAGCTCACCTGTGGATCATGAATTTATCAGGAACTGGGTACAGGAGAGTTTTGCAGACCCTGGTGCATGAGGATGTGCAAGTCATGTTCACCACACCAAGGTCCAAAAGAAAGCCATAAGTCCTCCTTTTTCTCTTCTATTCTTTCTAAACCAAATATTAAAAAACATATCCAGAGTCTGGATTTTTGCACTTCACCACTGCCCATCTCAGTCCAACATTCCCAGTGTCTCCATCCAGATGTGTCTGGAGACCAGGCTTCCAGGAGGCCTTTGAGGACTTGAGGATTGGGGAAAAAAGAAAAGAAAATGCAGACGTGAGATTTTAATTGGAAATTTAGAATTCAGAAGCCACCCATGGCAGTGAAACATCACCCAAAGGTGTCTGAGGGTGCCGTGCTCACTGGGGGGGCTGGAGGATGAGCAGCCTTTCATTCTTCATTTGGTCTTTCCTGCCTTTTCCACCCAAATCTCTGCTCCAAACTCATTTGTTCATCCCTGCTATGAAGCCTCTGACCTGCTGATTTGTTTATTTTTGTTGTTGATTTGCCCATCTGCTGATGTTGGTTTTGTCATTTGTTTACTTCAAGTTAATGTTTCTTTGATTTTATTGTGGAGCACTATGAGGTCCTAAATGATATGGGCATGTATAAAAATAAATGATGGTTATTTATCATTATCATTATTGCACTTGGCCAGGCCTTTATCTCACTAAAGATACCACTGTCTTCAGGGGCCTCTGAGACTTTGCTTTTAATCTTTGGGGGATTTCTAATTTCTGGGATATATCCCTAATAATGAGCTGCCCAGGAAAAATGTGATCTTAATTTTCCTGAGCATCTGATGAGACACATTAATGGTGACAGGTAGAAACAACTCAACCACCTAAATCCCACTTTCCAACGCAGCTTTGGGCCCTTTTAACCATTTTAGTTATTGGTGGAAAAAGCAAAGAGCAAATACTCATGAAATTTGTGAAATTCAAGCTGTCCCCAACTACAGTGGGAAACAACAGCGTGGGTTAAAGAGGAGGGAATGCAGTAAGTAAAGTACTTGCCTGGCACAGGGAAATGGAGGAAGGTTAACCAAGTTAATCTTCCCCTATTTCCTCCCCTCCTCGCTCAAGGCCTCCAGGCTGAACCGTCATTAGGAACCATATAATTGACTCATCCACAGGATTTCCTTTTTGTGTTCTGAATTATGGCAGATTTTCCACATTCTTTTTTTTCCTTTCTTTCTTTCTTTTCTTTCTTTTTTTTTTTTCTTTTTAATTTTAAACATTTGAAGCCTTTAACCAGCAGGAATCCTTCATCCACAGGTAGGAAATTTGTCCTATTATTGAAGAACACAGCCCCATTTCTAATTCAGGGCACCACATATTCCCCAGCACCATTAAAATCTGCTGATTAACCAATGGACCAATGGATCTCTGTGTGCTATACAGCTGTCACATCAGATGTTTGCTCTGCCACAATTGGTGTGTAATTTTGCAGGGTTTAAGTGCAGAAGAGGGGAATTTCCTTGTGATGGTACAAATAATTCATCACGGGCTATGGCTCAAGATTGTTATGAGGAAAAGAAATATCTCACAGTTATACTGTAGTTCATCCTACACCTGACAAGAGAGTGTTTGGCACATATAGTGGAAGCTTGATAAAATGTTTTAAAATCAGACACCGGGAAAGAATTGCAAAAGAAATTCTTCTTCAAAAATCATTTGGTGCTGAATTATTTCTTTTTTACTTGAAAGCCCTGTTAATACACAGAAAGCATAGCAGGGCTGCTATTAAATATGGGCAAAACCCCAGCATAATCACTCAATTCCTAGCGAGACACCTTCGTTTTTTTTTGTTTTTTTTTGTTTTCCAAACTGATTTTCAAACCGGAGAGAAGCGTGTCCTATAGCAAACAGTCTAAAACAAATGTTGCCAGCTCCGCTTCATTATGTGGTACATTGTAGTTTTATGCATGTACGCTGTGTGAACAAGAGGGTTAAAAGTTAAACAGTAGCCTAGGGCTAACACACTTGCAAGCTGAACAGGTACAAAATAGGCTTTTGTTGCTTTCCAACTATTACTGTATGTCTTTAGCAGAAAATAACAGAACGGGCATCTGTGTGCAAAAATGTATTTCCTGACGGTTGCAGGTAGTGCGGAATGGGGTTGGTTTAATGGCTGAAATGCCCATATGACCTTTAATCCACAGCCGTAAATTTGTCAGTGTCTGAACATGGCAGGACATCATTCCTAATGAGGCCAGTTTTTAGGACTCGGTGTATCAGGAGTAGCATCGGAGAGGGCGCTGGGAAGGAACCTCGCGTGGGTTTGGGGGGAAATGTTGGTAAATCAGTAAAGGGAAATAAAGGAGCGGGCGGCGACGAGCCCGTAACAATTCCCATAAAGTAATGAAGAACCGGCGGAACACGGCGAGCTCAGGTTATTCTGTGTTTCATACAATGATAAATAACTCCTAGTCATGTTTATGTATAATGAATTACAACCCCGCTACGTTTACCTTAGTAACATTTTACAGAGGTTGTATTTTACTCCCAACTACCAATTATGTCATCATCCTGGCATTTACCTGGACGTAATGATACACAGCAAAGCCATTCTTGGAACATAACTCATTGCTTAAAAGTGTTTGTAAAGCCAGACTGCATCCTATATACTCATAATGACTTGGAGATTGCTATTAAATTTTACAGATTAAAGTTTACTCAATCTTAAAGTCTTACGCCGGTTCCAGTATTTCTTATTAATCCTAAAGGAAAAGATATTCCACTATGGAAATGTCAAAAACGGTGCAACCCCGTCTGAAAATAAATAGAAATAAGCCAAGCCAGGGGCAGAGAACTCATCAAACAAAGACACAAGACAATATAACTACCCCAACTGCAGTGCTAAGCTGTACGTGAATATTAAGGGTTGCTTTGACCCACCATGGGATGTTCCTTGCACCACCATTGTTGTTTTTTGTGGAAAACAGGCTGGGACGGGCACGGAGGCTTCCCAGTGCAGGTTTCATTTCTGCAGGACCCCAAAACCTCAGTCAGAAATATCTACTGTAACATTATCTTACATTTATTCAATTTAATTTCAGTTTGAGAAGGATAGCATATAGATCTTTTTATAAGCTTGTAAGGTCACCAAATTTAAATTAAAGTGACCTCTTTTAAAGCACATTACTAAAAGTACTATGTGGAGGGAAATTTAATATGAATGGTTAAAATGCATGGAATTCAGATTTTACTGTCAAACAGCTCAATTAAACAAATTGAATTTTTAAGCAACAAAAGGGAATTGAATCAAATTAGAACCAGAGTGGGATCTGAAATGTGGACATTTATGAGTGATAGTCACAGGGCCCTCCAGCAGTGAGTTTTCTTTATTTGTTGCCTCAGCAGTTAGAGGGGTTGGCAGGCTGCAACACAAAAGGATAAAAATGTTCACCATTGAAACACAGTTTTTGGCTCCCAATAAATCATCTGTCACTTCATCACAGCCCAGTAGATAATGAGCAATAAAGTTTTCACACTCAGGCAATGAGGAAGCAGACACAAGAAATACAGCTAAAGCTGCTGTCTCTCTTTTCTGTAAACGCAAGGTGCTTTGTGTAATAAATGACCTCTGGATTTCTGGAAAAGAATAATTCCAGCCTCGGTAAAATAAACCATTTGATTCACTAAAAAAAGCCAAATCTAATAACATTACTTAGTTCCTTTAATGAAAGAAATAATCACATTATATATATGAGCTACAGCCATCTATAACAGGAAGAGATTCCAGGGTATTACCTCTGAAGTTGTCTCTCTATTGCCAGCAAAGCACATTGCTGAAAATACAATAAAGCTGCACAATAATTTCAAGTGGGATTGTTTGCAGAGATTCAGGAGACATTTGTGTTTGGGGCCCGAGCCTGGAAGGTTCTCCCAGCCCTTCCTCCCGTGCAGAGATGGATGCCCAGCCCTTCCCCAGGGACTTGCTGCACCACAAAGAACCTCTGAAGGTCTCCCAACAGAAAGATGTAACATCATCAGGGTAAATTAATTGCAGACAGGTCTTGTCTTGACCCAAAAATGTAAAGTGTTATTTTTAGCAGTGTTTTACCTTACTCTGATGCCTTCTCACTGCTGTTTTGATGACTATTTTGCATTGTTATGCCACAGCCCAACAAAAAACTGTTGCTCTTTAGCTCAAAATCCCTGCTTGGTTTGTTGTTAAAACTCGAGTTTGAACCCACTTCAGCTTCCTGACGATGCTAAGGATATTCATCATTCCACCTCCATATCAAAGCCATTCTAGCAAGGATATCTGGTACAAAGTCGAGTTCACATGCAAAATGTATCAGTCAAAAAGTGACAATGCAGCCCATAAACCACATAAAACATACATTGATTCACGTTTTAACTTTATATCAGCATTTGAAGGGACTTGAAGCAAAATAAGATCAGATATTCTTGTCATATGCAAATGACAACTCAATATTTGCATAATATGTCAAGGTAGAAAAATGCAAATAAACTTTGGAAAAGTCTGTATTTTTGTCATTCTCTCATATAGCTAATTAGCAACTTGAAAGGAAATTGAAAGCTTCTCTTTTCTGAACTCCATGTCAGCTAAAAAAGGCACCAAGCTCTGCTTCTTTCTAGACCATGCAGGATAAGCAATTAACATCCCCCTTTTATTGAGCTGCTTACACTGATCCATAGCCATAAACGTTGTTTATCAGCTTCCCACGTTGGATAGGGACACGCAGCCCCCTTGGAATAGAGGTCACCCAAATGGAAATGCAAAAGGCCACACTCTGCTATCAAAATGGTGTAAACCCAAGCAAAATTCCTGGCAATAAATGAAACCTTGGATTTACCGCAAAGCAGAAGCAAGAAAGCAACAAGGATGGAATTTCCTGCTGAAAAATACGTGAAAAAGGGGTTTTAGTTGCTCAAAGTCTTCATTCGTTACAGGGTTTAATAGTCTGTGTGAAGGTTTATACTGAATTTTTTTCCTAATATTGAGGATGTATTATTTATACCGACTGCAGCCACGCCACAGAACACACGAGGAGAGTTTGTTTAGCAACAGAGTGAAAAAATATTTGCTACAGGGGCAGTCTGGCAATATTGCTTGTTAAGACATGCTATTTGTAAGCAAATTTATATGAAAAGTATGCAATGTCTAATACTAAACTACTCCAGCCCCAGACTGAAGGGTGATTTTACAAACGTCCTGCAGCACTCAATCATTCCTTCATTTTAATGTCTTTATTTTATGATTTTGTTGATGAAATACTACTTACCCAGTGCTCAAAATTCCTTTTAGGCTGCAGGCACTGGCTAGTTGACATGGCAAGCCATATTTTACAGCTATATATTTCAGCTTTCTCTGTCCAAGTTGGAGGACACAGTAGCCAAGATGGTTTTTCATAGTAGAAATATATTTTCATATTTATTTATTGATTTGACTAATGTATCTATTTTTCAATTCACATGCTTATGTTTCAATCCATTAAAGTGATTCATGGTCAAATAATATGTTATTGCAAGTACAAAGAGGAGATAAAACCACTGTACACTGGCTATAACACAAGAATAAAAATAATAAAAATCCATTGCATGATTAAATATAGTTTTTAATCCCCACATGATCATGTGTAAACTGATGTTTTTAATTATTTTTCTTTAAAATAAGTTAGGGTTTGTTTTTTTCCTCTGTAAAATACAATTACTGATTAAATAAGTACTCAGGAATGAATACTCTCACCCAACCTAAGTGCTCAGTGTTAAAACTCACAAAAAGCATCAAATTACTGGCAAAATAAAAAAAAACCTCAAAAGGCTTTTAATTAGTTCAAACAAGAGCTAAATGGCAGCTGGTAAAGGAATGTTGAGCCTGTCACCTCTGGGTCAGAGGGAAGCCAGGCGTGGCAGTGGCTGGAATTGTGGTGGTGGTGGCTGCTCAGGATCACCTGGAATTCCTGGGCTTGGTCCAGCTTTTTGGAGACAGGAAAAAGTCCATACAAAATGCAAAGAAACCCATCCATCAGGAGGAGCGGGGCCAAGTCCCAGCTGTGGGACAAAGCAGCCTCCAGGGCAGGGACCAACCCTGCCCTTGTGCTATTGTGAGACTTTGCTTGCTGGTTTTTCAGCAAAAATTGCCATTTCTCCTGTCCTTTGTTCCCAAACTGAGAAACTTTGTGGGAAGCAAGATGAGGCCTTGGGGGCTGGCCAGAGGGGGATGCTGGCTCTTCCAGCCAAGGTGGGACCACCTGGTGCCAGGCACAGGAGGTGGGGTCAGCTGTGGGATGACAGAATCATGGAATGGTCTAGGTTGGAATGGACCTTAAAGCCCATCCCATTCCACCCCCTGCCATGGGCAGGGACACCTTCCACTATCCCAGGGTGCTCCAAGTGCTGTCCAGCTGACCTTGGGCACTGCCAGGGATCCAGAGGCAGCCACAGCTGGCCATCATCCACAATGTAAACATGAAAAGAAAAAGAAGGGAAGAGGAAGAGGAAGAGGAAGAGGAAGAGGAAGAGGAAGAGGAAGAGGAAGAGGAAGAAAAAAGAAAAGAAAAGAAAAGAAAAGAAAAGAAAAGAAAAGAAAAGAAAAGAAAAGAAAAGAAAAGAAAAGAAAAGAAAAGAAAAGAAAAGAAAAGAAAAGAAAAGAAAAGAAAAGAAAAGAAAAGAAAAGAAAAGAAAAGAAAAGAAAAGAAGAAAAAAGAAAAAAGAAGAAAGAAGAAAGAAAAGAGAAAAGAGAAAAGAGAAAAGAGAAAAGAGAAAAGAGAAAAGAGAAAAGAGAAAAGAAAAAGAAAAGATAATTTTTCTGCCTTGAAAAGAAAGAAAAGCAAAAGTACATCAAATGAGTTTTAGGGAGTCATTTTGGAGGGAGTGTGGAACAATCTGATGCTATTGCTGAAGACAAAAAAGAACAAAAACCCCAATAACCCCAAATATGCTGAAAGTGGGAAGATAATCGGCCTGTGAGAGAGATGAGGCTGAAATATAAAGGACAGCAAAGCAGCCACAGAGGAGGAGGGTTCTGAGCCCATAATGAACAAGTGGGATGACATCCTCAGACAAACTCCAACCCTTCTGTGCTTATTGCAGGGCCCGTGATGGCTCTGTAATTATAGCCCAGCCCTGGGAATTCCCCACCATGCAGGAGCTGAGGACACCGTAGGAATATCTGGGAATGGGGCTGGGAGGGTGCGAAATGTGGGAGGACAGTGGAGCACATCCATGGGCAGGCTGGGGAACCTGCCCTGACCCAGACAGGCTTCCAGAGCCATCTCCTTTGTGCACCCTGACTCCAGGAAAAGGGAAAGGTACTTTAAAGTCACCTTAGGTCCCCCTGGGAAGCAGGAGCACAGAAGGCTGTCAATGTGTTGAGGTAGAGCAGCTGAGAGGCTCTGGAGAGAGAGAGCTAAATGAATAGAAACTTGTTAAATGATGTGAGTTAATGAGAGCATTTTGGAATTAACCAGCTTCCATGACTTTAAATAAAACCCCAATGTCATTTTAAATTAGATTTTGTACATTTTTGAAACCATTATTTTTTTTTTTCCTCAAGGTGCATTGGTGGGAAGAGGGAAACATTAAAGTTTAACCTCCTCAACCCACTAGTGGTGAAATATTGGTATTTTTTCCAATGGATCCAGAAATAAGGGAACAGTGTCAAGAGCCAAGAGATTTTCCAGGAGTCACTCAGCCATGTCCCCACTTTTTGTGAGTGTGAGGAGCTGGAGTCTGCAGCCAAGAACAGGAACATAGGTGGTAGGTCCTCCATCCTCTGACCCTACATTGTCACACTGGTCACCCCAGTCCTCATTCCAGCCAGGAGGATTTCCATTCCTTTTGCCCAGTGGATGGACACAGAATGGCTTTGAAGCCTTGCTGGGTGCCCTGTCCTGCCTTGCTGGCAGCTGGCCCTGGAATGGCTGCTCCTGGCGTGGACATACCTGGATTGTTCACCACCCTCCTCGTCCTGCTTTTATGGCACCCAGGCGAGGTGAAGTGGCCATAACTTTTCATTTTTATTGTTATTATTATTGTTACTTAGGCCAACTTTTAATTTTTTAAAAGAATGCCTCTCACAGGCAATGCTTGGAAGATGAGGGAACATGCTTTGATGGAAAATCAAGTCAGGAAGCACCCAAGTGGCTCCCAGGTGAGCCTGGCTCACAAAAGAACTCAGTTCCTGTATCACACTCATGCTGTAGGCCAGGAGAATTCTGGATACAATTTGGAGGGCAATTTTCAGCATCAATTCTATGTTTGCAACAGCTCTGATTTCTTCAGGCCACCTTAGGAGAATGTTCCAGTGGGACAGGCACTAGCCTGGGACTGTCATGGCTAAGGTTCAAATTTCTTTGTTTTTTACATGCTCATGCAGAGCCTCATACTTGATAACTTCTGAAATATTCATGAAATTCCACTGCAAGTTCTTTGAACGTTTTTTTCTTGCTTTGTCTGTGTTGTACTTTCTCTCAGGTGCATACTGGGGATGTTGGCACTGAGGACCAGTGTGACATTAAAGTCTGTGGTGGTGTCCCTGGAAACAGACTCTGCAAAAGTATTTCAGTCAAATAGAATCACAGACTGGTTTGGGTTGGGAGGGACCTTAAAGACAACCCAGTTCCAACCCCTGCCATGATCAGGGACACTTTCCACTAGACCAGGTTGCTCAGAGCCCCAAATATAATTAAATTTGCTCAGTGTGACCATTAGTTGCCCTTCAATGACACTTCTACAGAATGACTTTGTTAGGAAAGAGAACACCTGTGATGGTGGAGGGCAGGGGAAGTCCCAAAGGCATTCCTAAGTCATAATTAGCTTTGTGATGCATAAACACCCACCAAAATCAGCTTCCAGCTCTCACCCAAAGAAACTGTTCTGGGAAAGAATCCAGCACCTTAAATAAAGAGTCACCAAATCCTGGGGCCAAATCTTGAGTGTTAATGTTGGACAGGAGAGGCAGAAAATGGGACTGAAAACTGTGCAGCCAGGACCGGGGAAAGAAGCTGTAAACGGGTCCCAAAATGGAAGAAGGAGTGGGAAAGAAGGATGGGAAGCGTGGCATGGGAAATCCCACAGCGGTCCAGTGCTCACTCCAGGCTGCACCAACACAGAGCCACAGTAAACTTAGCACTAAGCCTCAGTTTAAAAATTCACAGAGCTTTTATATGATAATTACTGTTATTATAACTGGCCCATGAAATAAACACCTCTCCCAATTATGCCAAAGGCACGAGGTCCTTCAGAGACAGAAATCTCACAATAAGATTTACTTTCAGCATAACGACGTAGAGGGAGAGAGGTGCAAGATGAATAACAATAATATTATGGTACATATAATGTATGTTTTAATTAGCTAAAGGTAATCAAATGAGGTTTGTCACGATTATATTAAGGTCAGGTCTCCACATGGTTTCATCAACAACATATTAAGACAAGGGAGGTGATGCCAAATTGGGGTTTAAACCTAATCAACATAATTAAACAAAGCAAGAACATGTGTTTAGAGCTACACCTATTTTACTGATCTCTCTATTTTAATTACTCTTGCAGAGTAAATATTAGGACCAAAAGAACTCCTAATTAAATTTTTTTCCATACAAACAGAAAACACAATCTTCTTTTAATTTGTTATTTTTGTTGAATGAATGTACAATATCCAGATCTTTTGTAGGAGAAACCATTTCAAAAGTGTGCTCAAATTATGCTAAACAGCCTAATACATTCCAAAGTATTGACATACTGGCTTCGAATGTGTGGGAAACGGGAAACTACACTGGCCCAAAAAAGTCATGGGAAACCATAAAAACAAACTAAGCATAATTTAAACTGATTGGATGCTTCCTTGCAAGAAGTTCTTAGTTTCTAAATACAAAATGTGGACATTGAAATGTGGTCAAGTTATGACTTAAATTAGAAAAACATGTTTTCTTAGGTTTCTATCTTGCAATATTTGGCACGACTCAGACACTGGGGAAAGAGTTATGTCAGTAACATTTCCAAAAGTGCCTAAGTGGCTTTGCCTGCAGTAACATTGAAATGGGGACTTAGGCACTCAGAAGTCCAGAGGACATGAGTTTGTAAGGGCTTACAAATGTTTAAAGCTGTCTAGGTGTCCAAAAAAACAATATATGGGCAATTCAAAATTAAGTGCTTTTTAAATTAATGACCTGAAGGAGATGGCATCCCTTCCACGTGTAGTAGAAGGCTGGACTTGATGATCTTGGAAGCCTTTCCTGACCTTAATGGTTCTATGATTATATGATTCTACTCTGCATAAAAAACTAGAAATATTTTTTAAAGCACCAGTATTTGGAATAAACCTAATATCCACTCAGGTGATCCGTTTCACGCCTGATGTCTCAGATGGGATTTCTCCGAATTCAGTTGCATAAGTAAGAGCAGAACCAGGTCTGTAAATAGAAGTTGTAGGTAAGGATTCCAAACTGGAGGCCTGTAGGTCCTCCTGGAACTCGTGATTAGAAGAAAAGCTGCTGTGTCCTGATGTACTTGAAACGTGTTTCACGGAGACAGATCCCACAATGGTTTGGGTGAGAAGGGACCTCAAAGCCCAACCTGTTCCTGGCCTTGGACACCTTTGACTGTCCCAGAGTGCTCCAAGCCCCAGTGTCCAGCCTGGCCTTGGGCACTGCCAGGGATCCAGGGGCAGCCCCAGCTGCTCTGGGCACCCTGTGCCAGGGCCTGCCCACCCTCCCAGGGAACAATTCCTGCCCAATCTCCCATCCAGCCCTGCCCTCTGGCACTGGGAAGCCATTCCCTGTGTCCTGTCCCTCCATCCCTTGTCCCAAGTCCCTCTCCAGCTCTCCTGGAACCCCTTTAGGCACTGGCAGGGGCTCTGAGCGTTCCCTGATCCTCCTCTTCTCCAGGCGAGCCCCCCCAGCTCTCCCAGCCTGGCTGCAGAGGGGCTCCAGCCTTTGGAGCATCTCTGTGTCCTCCTCTGGACTTGCTCCAACAGATCCACGTCCTTCCTGTGCTGGGAACCCCAGAGCTGGAGTCGGTGCTCCTGGTGAGATCTCATGAGGGTGTAATAGAGGGGCAGAATCAGACCCTCCCCTGCTGCAAATGCTGGGGGCTCAGCCCCAGTTCAGGGGGGGTTTCATGTCCAACCTCTCACTCACCAGCACCCCCAAATCTTTCTCCCCAGGGCTGCTCTCAATCTGTTCAGAAAGACTAAAGCTGGAAATCAAATTTTCACTTAAGATGAAGAGTAACTAAAACACGCACCAGGGTGTGGCTTTTCTGTCCCTGGTCTCCAGCACAGCACAGCAAGAGTTAAAAATGCAGGAGCAAAAAGTTCCCAAAGCCTGGCAGAGCTCAGCCCTGGAACGATTCCGTCGGAGCCGCCGCTGGCAAGCGCTGGCATGCAAAGGACCCCAAATGAGTTAAGAACTCTTCCACTCCATCATGAAGAATTGTTCTCTAGAGTAACTACCAGTGGGGAAATGCTTAAAACACTTACCATATGTGGCTAAGAAGGGTCTAATTTGTCCATTTGGAAATTTTGCCTCTTTTGAAAGGATAGTTAATTCCAAGTAATTTATTTCATAGATGAAGCTTTCTTCAGAGTGGTTAATATATCACCCTTGGTTGCCTGAACAATTAGAAATTGTCACCAAAGAAAAATGTCGCAGTTCATGTAAATAACTATTTACCTAAAGGAAATGGGAATCCACAAGAGTCAGCGCACTTTAATGAGCCATGACAATAGGGGAAAAAAAACCCAGCCAATGGTACAGTGATTCTGCTAAAGCTGACATTGCTTATGGTAAAAATGGGCCAAAACAACTATTATTTGTTGGGGTTTTTTTCATGTCAGAAATAATGCAGTTTGAAATTTTCAACAGGCAACGTGAGTCCAGACCATTTGTTACTTCTAATGGCCTAATTGTTCTCCTGGCAGAAATAAAAAATTAGGGCACTTATGTCATTTACCTAAATTTCTAATTAATGCAATGGTAATAGAGAAACTGGAGCAGAAGAAAGTGAGGAAAAAAAAGTAAGTTGGGTGAAAAATGTTTCTCTTGGCCTTTCTACAATTTGTCTTAGTTAACTTTCCTGCGATCTTTCCCTCTTTAACAGCAGGTAGAGTGATCTCTGCAGAGATGTTCCAGAGTTTTCCAACTGGACTGAAGCATGCTGGGCATTGAAAAATATGATTTCTTCCACCTGAGCTATTGAACAGACGTGATAAAAACACCAACTGCAGCACAATGTCCTTTATGTTGCCTCGAAGGAATGTGCCATTAAAATGATGTTAGAAATACTCTTCAAAAGCAGCTAAAAAATCTGCACTTGGGGCTGCAATTCCATCCACAAGTTTTCCGTTGCTCCTGTGTCCTGATGTCCAGCTCATCCTGCAGAGCAAATCCTGGCTGGTGTATGCCCTCATTAGGATGCAGGATGAAGGGAAATGCATCAAAATGCATAAACACACCTTAGAAATGCCTCTGAAATTGTCTGGAAATCGCTTTGTCCTGCAGCACTGGCAAGTGTCCACCATCTCCTCAGTATTTATTGTTGGAACGACATGGAGGGGACTCAAGGTGATCCATTTATGCCCATCTTCAGAGAATTTACACCCACTTCTTTGAAGGGATGCCCCACCTTGGTTTTGGCACCACTAATGCCATTAAAATACTGCTAATAGTAAATGCATAAAAGCAGGAAATTGGGGAAATTTTAAAAGGAGCCCTAGAGAGGGTTTATCCAATGAGAACTCAAAGAAAGGTCAGATGGAGATGGGATCCCATTCCCAGCTATGCTCAGATCTACCTGTGCTCGTACTCTCAAATGTTAAAGAAGTGAAGTTCCCTATTGCTTTACAAGTATATTCAAGTACAGCTGTAATTAAATTGTGAGTCAAGTTCAAGTAAACCAAGTAAACCAAGTAAACATAGACATGCTGGTAAATTATTCCAATTTTTCTCTTAATGCCTGAGGTGCCTTCCTTAAGTATTAAATGGAAATAAAGAGAAGGCAAAACAAGACCAAGGTCAGAAATTCAAACCTCCACCAAATGAGAGCTCAGGATCACAGGGAAATGTCAATGTCTGCTGGAGGTTCATCCTTGCAGTGGGTAAAAATGCTTCCTGGTTTCTGACCACATCCTAATCTGGGGAGGCACCCCCAAAACATCCCCAGAAGACTTTCCCCTGATTTCTTCTTCATAAAAGCAATTTTTGCTTTAAAACAATGTGAATCCCTTTCTTATCCATTACCTGAAGTACCCTGAAGTTCCAAGGAGTAACCTTAGTGCTCTTACTAGAATAAAGCCATGATATTTCAAGAGTTAACAGCAAACACTGATCCAGGGAACCTTTATGTTCTGCCATCAAGAAGCCCTCGACACCCCCAGGTCTGAGCCTGCACGGTGACTGCAGGAGGGGCCAACCCTGCCCAGGGCAGGCCTGAGAGCATCCCACAGGATGGTGCCCCAGGGATTCCCTCTTTCCCAGGCAGCAGGAACATGAGCTACCTCCCCAGCTCCACTCTCCCACCTGGGCCTTACCATTCCCTCTGCAGTCTGGGAGCCGACTTGGCACAAGCGAGGTATAAACACAGGGCTCACAATAGCACCAGGAACTGGCAGGAGCAGAACTCCAGCAGCACCAGCAAGTCCTGCTAAAATAAACATGTTACAGGCAAAGGTCATGAAGCCTGTTAATATAAAGAGTGCGTCGTGCATAATGCATTCAAATGCCGGAGTGAAAGAGGGAGATAATATGATCCATTTGCCAGATTCCTCCTTTTAGTTGTAACACGAAGCCATTCCGGGCTGGAATGACCCAGAGATGATAATGAAGCGGATGATGATGCCATTGCCTGTGATAATGGTGTGACAGGGAGAATACCCTGGAAAACTGCACGAGCTGATAAGTGCAAAGGTATAAACAAACCCAAACAATATGGACTTACAGACATTAGCGCGGAACAAAAGAGAGGAGGCAAAGCAAAGCCAACTGATCAACATTAAAAAAATAAAAGACTTTGCAAGGGTGACTTTTTCAGCAATTTTTGGAATCGCAGCTCCCAAAACCAAGCCCTTCCCAGCTGGAACAACAGCCAAGTGTCTCATCCTGGGTGGGGGGGCACCTCTCCGTGCTCGGGAACAGTTTGTAGCAAACAGCCCGCGATATGAAAATGTATTTAATGCAATTAATAATTTAAGAAGTGAGAGCATGTGCTCTTGGAGAGTTAAATGCTTGTCAGAGTGATAGATGCACGCTTCAGCACCAATACATTTCGTACGAAGAGCAGAGGGATTTTGCAAACTTGTGTTGACCTTGGGTTGCGGTGGAGAGGAGGCAGATTGCGAAGGCAGGCCCGCGTACGGCGGGACTGCGTCAGCTCACAATTTACAGCCCTCTCCCCAATTAAAGGACTGTAAAAACATTAAAATTAATGCAGTCTTAACTCCAGAGCAGGCTCTACTTTCTTAATTAGTGCATAATTATTCAGTTTTTGATATCCTGGAAAATTATCACATGGAAATTATTTTAGGCACAGTAACAATAGCAAAAATCTCTCTACCCCCCCAACTCGATTAACATGTGGAAGTAATTAACACTTTATTACAGTGAAAATACTATTACTGCTAATGTTTAATGACTTTTGCCATTGCATCATAAGCAGGAAATTTAGAACACTACAGAGCAACGGTCTGCAATAAATACAGTCCAAAGATTATAAACCAGAGTCAGATGATTCGCACTAACAGCGTTTAAGACAGGGATATGACATACAATACGTTTCCAAAATGTCACAGGCAGGAAATATAATTTTCTTGATAAAGTCCACTCCATACAACCAAGCAGGCAGTGCAATAACGTTGGATGCGTTCGGTGTAGGCAGCAGCGCTCGAGTCCTTGTAAAAGCCTGTTGTTAATCAAATTGAAACATAAAACCTCAAGCATAAAGTTATTTTCTCATAACAGTTTAATAGAAATTTCCAATCAAACAAAGGCCAAAAAGTGTTATTACAACTTGAAGTTCCTTGTATAAACAACTTAAAATGAAGTAGGGGAAAGTTTCATGGGATTTATGGATTTCTTTATTTTCGTTATTTCGAGTAAATGTCTACTGTAGATCTCCTATAAATGTCTCGAGAAATTATGCACCAGCTTTAGATGATTCACACTAGCAGCAATTAAGATGCTGAGTCCACATAAGTGTCGAACAGGTCAGTGCTCAGGAAATATCATTTCAGTTCAGTTGGTGTGATGGAGCCAAATGTGCCAGAGACAAAAGAAGACCAAAAGGGATGGAGACAGCTCTGCCTCGAGCTGGGCTTCTCCACGGCTGTGATAAGGGGACAACAGATGGGCAGAACTAGGGCAATGTTTAGGAAGACGTTTCACTATCAAAATGTAAATAGAGAATTGTATTTAATATTCAGCACAGCCTTACGGAAATTCCCAAACAAACAGTGGTGTAAAGCAACGCAGTGCAAAGGATCCATGAAAAGAAAACCAAAACAAATATAGAAGGAAACAAATGGAGAACAAGGCTGACCCTGACGAACCTGCATAAAGTCACTCTTTGCTTGTTTGTTACTGTTTATGCTGTTGGGCTGAGAATTAATGAAGCTGAGCACTAATCACGATTCAACCCATGGAATTATTTTAAATTTTAATATTCTATGTGCATAGCTCAGTGGGCTTTCCCCTTTTCAATATTTTCCTTAATGCTTTAAAACGCATTCATTGATCTGGACCCGTTTCACTGGCAAGCTAACACAGTTCATAAATTAAGGAACCCTTGTTTTAGAAATATCTCCTTGACCCATGGGCCATGGATATGGAGACGAAGAATTTGGCACGAGGATGCTGAATATAAATTGCTCTTTTGGAAGGAACTCTTACCAGCCAATGTCTGGAGCCAGCAGGCACGAAGAATTCACCTGAAGTGGACACAGCTCTTCGTCCTGGGATTAACTTGTTGCAGTTGCAAATGAATCATGAAACCAGCTTTGGCAAAGCCGAGCCTGGACCCACGCTGGAACCGAAATAATGTATGTGAAAAACCTGAACTGGATTACGAGGCCATCTGGAATGCATTGGCCGTCTGCATTAGGAGTAGCAGTTTCCTTGACAGAGGTTGTGAAATATTAGAATTCCTAATGGAAGAAATATGGCAGTGCAAAATGACACAAAAATCACACAACCTCATTCCCTGACACGGAACAGTGAAAATGCGAATCTTTCTCTCAAGGGTGCTCTATCAATCCTTTGCAAACAAGGCACTCCAGCAGGCAGAGGAGGGGCTGGCAGGGCTTAACCCTTCCCCACCACCAGGCAGGACAAGAGTGAGCTTCCCTCTTTGGGGAGGCCAAAAACAGGGAGAAGGTATGGCAATCATAAATTCACATGGGAAACTCCTTCCAGTGCACAGGCATCCCAAGGAGCTGAATACCCCCCAGACAGACTCCTGCCACTCTCACTCCTCTGAGTGATGTGCAGATGCCTCTAGCCCTACTCCCTTGGCAAATGTTATCTGTGGGTGATGCCAAAGGCAGGGAGGAGCCAATGGGCCTATGGACAGCAGCAACCAAACCACTGGGAGATCTGTAATTAACAGAAGAAATCATGGCAATATTCCCCTCAAAATATCTTGGTTTTAACATTTGTGATGGAAGGTTAGCCTACGCTTCGGAAGGCCTGACCCACAATAACAGTTTGCTGCACTAACATTTCTGCCCCCTTGTATTTACATTCAAATGATGAACATTTTCCTGGTCATAATGATTTGCTGGTAAAAATTCTAAGGCTGGGACCCTCCCAAAATATGTATTTGCACAATTGGCGACATCTACCTAGGAACAGCTCCATATTCTTCATGTTTTATTCTTAAAATCACACTTTGTCCCCAGGTCAGCCGTTGTACACCACAGTGTTGAATGTCTCCAGGGGTTTGGAAGTAGCAGAAAGCTCGTGGCCCATCTGATGGAAGTTAATATGTTATTTAGTGATTGTTTAATAACAAACTTTGTTAATTTACATACACTGAGGAGTATGAAGGGCATGGCAGGGTATCAGATTTTGTGAGTCAGCTAGGAAATGATACAATGAAACAATAAACAATAAAAATAATCACAGATGAAACTCTGAACAAAGTCATTTGGCCACCTGACTCAGCATCATTTACTTTAAACCAGGAGCTTATTCTAACTCCAGACAGGGAAAACTGGATAAATCCAAAGCTGCCATTTTCATTATCCAGCACTGAACGACCCTCCCTACCCCAGAGGAAAGGTTAGAGGAGCTTGGATGTCCTGGCTGCACTTCTGCCAGGACTTTACAGCAGTGGCCAGGCCAGCACTGCCCACCCTCCACATGGATTCACTGGAGTCATCCCAGGTAACATCTACCTTCAGAAGCACCTCCCTGATGTAGGAACCCCCAACATTTTTGGTTTCAAGTGCTTTTTGAAATCCCAGCCCTTGTTTCCCTCATTGTCATTTATAAGGCGCACAAAGCTACTGTTTATTGCTGCTTCCCTGCAGAAAAGGGAATAACTCCAAGATAGATTTTCTGTTTAGGAAATAGATCTGGGTTGAATTATTCAAAAAGGCTAACAATATCCAGCCCCAGAAAACTAAGGAGAGGCATAGAAGACTCCAGAGCTAAGGGGCTTTTATACAGCAGCCAATTGTTATGACTCCTTTTAATTAAATACAAATGAATTAATTGCTATGAAGTACTTCTAGGCAATTATTTTGCTGACATTTTGCCTCTTTTGAGACACACTTGTTTACTGCATCTCTCATCTGCCAAATCTTACCACCATTCTGCCCTATTTAAAACACATATTTAAAGAGTTAAAGCCAAGTTTGTACTCTCAGAAACTTTTACATTAATATCATATTTGTGTTAATGGTACGCACATTAGACCCAATAGTATTTACATTTTTTAATCCATCTCCCGTCCCTAGGCCATCATTGTACATGAGATATTGCATCTTAATGAATTTTTCTGGTTAAAGATTTTTAAATAAATGAATAAATAAATAAGTAATGAAACACTGATTTTTATCTCACTGTACACAAGTTTACTGGTTGATTTTTTTTTCCCCCTTTCTGGTTTGCAGTGAAATATTTTCATCCTTTTCTAAAGATATGAAAGAAAATACAAAAACGATGGCTGGTTTCGGAACAAAGCTCCAGCAGCAGCAGCCAGCAGTATGTTAGCCCTTATACAGGATGTCAAATTGAAGGGTTATCTGGAAAACCACAACTGGCCCAAACAATTTTACATCCTCTGCTTATTTGGGGGATTTGCTGAGCTCGAGTTTCTGTCAGACACATCCCCCAGCACGCGTGTGACCCATTTCTTTAAGTCCCAGACATGTCCCCGGTGGTTCAAACATGCAGCATGAGATCACAAGTGGCTTGAACCCTTCAGACAGAAGCAAGATGTATTTCAGGAAAGCATCCACAGGACTTTTCCACTGCTTTTGGTGTGGGATGGGCTCAGCTTTATGGTAGTGAGCAGCTCCTGGAAGCAGCAAGTCCTCAGAGAACTGCTGGCTGTGAAGTGACTTGTGGACATGCAGGACTCCAGGATGCCCAGAAGCTGAGCCCCTACCTGTCAGGTCAGCAATAATGTCAGCTGGCAAGTTGTAGATCTGCCTATCTGTGTGATACTTCTCTGTTGTGCACATGGAAATAAATAGCAGGCTGGAGAGTAATTAATTTGCTGTGGGTGAACTAAATTAGCCCAGAGGAGCACAGAGAGCCTTCAGAGACAGGTAACCTGAACCTGCCCACACACACTTAAAGAGCAAAGTACTCAAAAGTGCCAAGGCAATGTGAGTACTGAGAAATCAGTTGTCTTCAAGTCGCTGTGTATGTGTTGAACTCCGGGCTGAGTGAAGAGCAATTTCTTCCATAAATGCAACTCTATTCCCCAAAAAATGGTCCAGGAAGCCAGATAGGGTCTTCTACCTCAACATGGTCTCCTACCCCCAGCACCACACCATTAAAATCAGCAGGATATGCTGAAGAACTCCATATAGCATACAAAGAATTAGTCTTTAAAGCAAAAAAAACAACACTTATTTTACTGATGTTTTGGATCATAGCTACGATGGTATTCCCATCTCTCACCATTAAGAAGTCACAGATTAGATTCCCTAAACTGTGTAATTGCAGGAGATATGAAGGTACCTCCTTTGGATTGAACAAGTTTTTACAGAATGAGTCACATTTTTCAGCCTCTTCAGCCTCCAAGGCCGGAGTTTTACTTTCTCTAGGAGGGGAGTTTTGGGTTTTCGTACAACTCTCAGATTTGGGACTCTGATATCCCTTGAGTGTGCCTGGTTTCTCTTAGGCAGTGGTTTGGGCTATCAGCAGCTCCTACAACTTTTCCCTCTGATCAAAGCACACGGATGGACATGCACAAACAGGCTGGGGCACAATGCCTCTGTTTTCCCTATTTACCTATCGCCCGACCAGACATTTCTGCACATTAATCATACTTAGAAGACTTAGCAAAAGGCATCAGTCACTTAACAAACTGTCCCAGATTTATCTGGAGGCAACAGATGACTGCTGACTATCTGGGCCTGCTACCCAGAGCTCCTGATGAAAGGCAGCGTGTGGCCAAAGTTACACACATGGCAAGCGAGACTTGGCACTGCTTTCAGCAGCCCCCTAAACAAAGATGTAGCAAGAGATGGGGAAGTGGAAACTACACAGATATTCCCCCTCCTCTGCATCTCCCCAGGGACCTCTAACAATGACCAGCCCTTTGGAAACTTCAGGCACTAGTGATTCCTGCCACTGCCTGGAATGAGTTGCTGGAATGTGTCCAGGGCAGAGAAGGGAGCTGGAAAGGGGCTCAGGCTGGAGCAAAGGAGGCTCAGGGGGAACTTTGTGGCTCTGCACAAGTCCCTGACAGGAGGGGGCAGCCGGGGGGGTCGGGCTCTGCTCCCAAAGAACAAGGGACACAACAAGAGGAAACTGCCTCAAGTTGCACCAGGAGAGGTTTAGGTTGAAGATTAGGAAAAATTTCTTCCTGGAAAGCATTGTCCAGCCCTGGCACAGGCTGCCCACAGCAGTGATGGAGTCACTATTCATGAAGGAAATTAAAATATATGTAGATGTGGCTCCTGGGGCCATGGTTTAGTGGCAGAGCTGGCAGTATCAGGTGAATTGTTGGAATCAGTATCTTAGAGGTATTTTCCAACCTAAATGATCCCATGATTCTATGGATAAAGGGAAGAGCAGGCTGTGTGGATAATGCAGAGAACTGCCCAGAGCTCCATCTCAGTGCTTCAGAAGTGGTACCACAACATCTCTTGGGGTGCAAAGCATGGCCCCATGTCCTGCTTTGAATTAAGAACCTTTCATGTGGTTGCCTCCTCCTGACCTGACTGTGTCCAACACCGCCTGGCTGGATTACTTCCACCAGCTAAGCCAGCAGAGCAATTTCTTTGGCTCACCAGGAAAAAAAAAGCTGGTGTTTCTGAAGCTGAAATTTCATCGTGAGTCTCCTGAGATCCCACGCATGAATAATGAAATAATTGTGTGTCCTCACTCGTTGCTCCAGCGTGTTTCCATCTCTGCCAGCGCCGCTGCTGTTCCCATTTTCACGGCGGCAGAATCCGCAGAGCCGATACTGACGGATGAATCGTGGCCCAGCCCCAGTCCTGGCAAGAGAAACACTGTAATCATAACTGACAAGGAGGATGAAGTTTATCTCCCAGAGAGACATCAGGAAGACATTTCAGCCATTTCCATTTTTTTTTTTTAATTTATCTCACCCTGTCCCACTTAATGTTTCTTAAACCTTCTTGGCAAGAACAAGAGAAGCCCCATTTAATCCAACCATTGGTGGGAATTGCAAATTTCACTGCGTGGATTCGCAAATTAACTCCGCGGGTTCACAAAATTTTGTAGGACAGTGGTTCAGCACTGGAATTTTCTTCCCAGACACCCCCATGTTCCCCAGTGCACGTTGCTGTCACACCTGAGAGCAAGACAGTCCCGTTCATCAATCGTACCTTGGCACTGCAGCTTTATGTGTGTGTTTCAGGCCTTTACCATACAATAAAATTTACAGCTCGTATAATTAAGAGTATGCCAGATTAAACAAATTAAAGCTCAGCCTTAAAAGGAAAAGATCTATCAGATCAAGACAATATGCAGGAAAGAAATTTCAAATTCAAATCAACAACGTCTGAAGGCTGAGAACACAAAGGCCGTATAAGAGTGGCTGAGAACTACTCCAAGACCTATTTCATAACCTCAAGGTACAATTCATGGCACAGGGCACCAGAAGGTCACAAAGAATAATTGAGTGCAAGGGTTAGTAGGAGATTTGTGGGGAAGCCAAGCTGTTCCAGCATTTTTTTAAATTTTTTTTAGTTCCATGAAAGTAAAAAATAATAACTTGTCCTGGAATTTGCATTCATGAAAGGCTCTTGGTCTCTCTGGTGTGTTCCTGGGAGTGAGAGCATGGAGCAGAGGAGAAGGGAAGCCCAAGCACCCAGAGGTAGCCCCTGGAAGGAGCCCTCAGGAGGGATTTGGAGAGTGTCCCCACCCAGGATTCTATCTCTGCTTGGCTCTGTCTGATACTTGACTCCAGGAGCACCTCCACAACTTTGTTTAAGCATTTTGCAGTAGATGCATTTTGGGATGAGGCACAGTACTCCAGCTGCAGGAGAGCAAAGTGGGACTGGAGTATTCAGCCTGTCTTGCACACCCTGATCACCTTCATGGCCTCCTCCGACCTCCTCCAACAAGTCCTTTCTTCTGCTGGGGTCCAGAGCTGGATGCAGTCATCCAGGTGGGGTCTCATGAAAACAGAGTAGAGGAGAAGAATCATCCCCACTGACCTGCTGGCCACACTTATTCTGCTGCAGCCCAGGGTATGTTTGGCTTTTGGGTTGAAAGTGCATAGTACTGGCTCATGTTGAATTTCTCATCCACCAACTCTCCCAAGTCCTTCTCCTCAGAGCTGCTTTCTGTCCAATCTCCTCCCAGCCTGTCTTTGGGCTTGGGGTTGCTCTGATCCAGCTGTAGGACCTTGCACTCGGCCTTAGTGACCTTCCTGAGGTCCAGCCTGTCCAGGTCCCTCTGGATGCCCCATCCCTTCCCTCCACACAGCTCACTGTCATTGGCAAACCGGTTGAAGGTGCATCAATCCCACTGCCCATGTCACCAACAGAGGTGTCAAACAGCACTGGTCCCAATCCTGACCCCCCAAGGACACCACTTGGTCCCCACTTGGACATCAAGACATTCACCACAATCCTTGGAGTGTGGCCACTCAGCCAATTCCATACCCTCCAAGTGGTCCATCTGCCAAATCCATGAAGATAAAATTTCACAAGGTTCATGTGCCCGTTTTTCCTTTACAGCGATTTGCCATTTTTCAGATATTAATTTTTTTTATTTCCACTCAGTTTCTCTTCTCCCACATCAGAAATGGGCCTTTCTAAAGTGTAAAATATTAAGTTTTCAGGCTTTTCCTCCTGTAAGGTTCTTCACAAGATAAGAACATAGATGACAAATATATGAACACCTAGTCTTGGAATTCAACACTGAATGTTATACTGTGTATCCCATCACATCAGACAGTAAGAAAAAGATTCTTGCTTCATAAAACAGGACACCAACGACAAAAAAGAAGGGCTGCAAACAACACAACTCTAGATCTGTGCAGGAGATGTTCCCCCTCCTGTTCACCATCATTCTTTGCACACAAAGTTCAATGAACAAAAAGTTTTGTGCTGCTGCAAAATGTCTCTGCTATAGATTTTTACAATCACCTGAGACACTTATTTTAGAAAAGCTCCAAGGTCAGCAGCAATCTCCATTTTCCCATTTGTTCCCCAAAAGCTGTGCATGACATTGGCAATAGATACATATATTACTGAGTATCTATAAATATAAAAAATATTTGTTTTGAAATCATGTTTCATATGCAGTTTGTGCTCGGTTTCAATAAGCATCTAATTAAGATAGATTTTTTTTCATCCAGTGCTCTTGCAAATTCTATTTATTTAGCTGCTTCACGTACTGCAGGCTTTCAAAACTGAAAGTTCAGCAGAAAGAAATTTTCAGGCAAAAGAGGTGGAAGGGGGACCAAGAAAAATGATGAATTTGTGTTCAAATAAAGCAAGAATTCTGATGGTATTTAAAGATACAAACTGCCCACAGGTGTTTGGCACTTGGGACATGGTGATGATGAACACGGTGGTGCTGCTGGTTGAAGGTTGAGCTGGATGATCTTGGAGGTCTTTCCCAACCACAATGGTTTTTTGTGATTCTATGATCACTTTCCCACCTTCCCTTTGTCATTAAAGCATTTCCACCAGCCTGGTGTTAAATTGCTTCTGGATATCCCACCAAAGAGTTTCAAAACAAAACCATTCCTTACTTCTATCCTTATTCATGCATTTAGACCCACAATGGACTTTTCCCTCACTCTGCACTGGAAGGTGTGGGGGAGAAACAGCAAGCCCAGCAATGTGGACAATGGGATTTGAAGTCCCAGTTAGGCCTGGAAAAACACCCCAAGACCTGAATCTTGGATTTCAGATGTTCCAGAATTGGCTTTTCTATTTTAGTTTGGGAATAGAGTTATGGAGACTTTGTGTTTGAGCAACTGAATTTTTGCACATGGCAAGTGTGAATCAGAAAAAGAAAAAATTAATTACTAATACTCAGCAGAGTGTTGTCCTTGTGCACAAAACTAGAAATTTCACTGAATTTTCAGAACTTCCAAACCCTCTGAACGAATAATATTTTTGCTCTTTTATAACACCCAGGCTATTTTTCCCATCATTTAAACATAGAAAGAAAATGTCTTACTTCCTTATTTAGCAGACTTGGAAAACCATTATCAATCATCAAAAATATGTATTAGACACATTTATTCCCCTGACAAATTTATGCCAGAAAACTGATAGACTTATTATAGAACCTCTTCCCACAACAACAACAGAAATAATCCATAGTTTCATGTGATTCACTCTCAGTCTTACAATTTGGGAAACAAAACCTTTATCCAACAGCACAGCCCTTGGAGCCAATATCTGAGAATAAAAACCTTTTCTCTGCTAAGTTCCCCTATTGAAAATATCATGAAGGTATTATCATCCACTAGGACTATCTGAAACTCTAAAAAACTATCTGTATTAAATGGACTTTTTTAACCCCCATATGTTCCAGTAATCAGTAAAGCAGATTTAAATCTGCTTTTTTTCTATCCCTATTAGGAGAGACAAAGACCCCTAAAGCTTCTATTTTAAGGATGTAATTTATTTCAAAACTTTCACTGCGGTTTTGTTTTCAGGGGTTGGTTTTTTTCCCCGTCTCTGCTCATCAGGATTTGTAATAATACACTTATTGTAGCTGATGTTGGGAATCCATCCTTTGTAATACTTCTTGACATAATTGCAGCTTTTGACACACTCAATCGTGGGATCCTTCTAAACCATCTTGAAAAATATGTTGGTCTTTCAGGTTCAGTTATTCAGCAGTTCAAATCTTATTATAACCATCGACTACAGTTTGTTAATATAATTTCTCCCCATTCCTCCTCTTACATTGTCATCTGGAGTCATCTGTTACAATGTCATCTGCAGTCCCACAGGGACCTGCTCCTGGTTCCATGTGTTCCTTTATCTACCTGCTGCCTTTAGGAGCTACAAACCCCAACTACAGAGACGTGGGCTCTCTTATCACTCTCCTGCTGACATCCAGCACTTTAATTTTCCATTCCTTCTGCCTATTTATGTGACCAATATTCTAATGCTTCTCCCTCCTGCTCCGCTACTTAGATGAGCCCCAGTTAAAAAAAAATAAAAAATAAAAAATAATGTTTTTTAAACATTTTGAAATTATACCCCAGACAGAGAGAGGCAAAACAAGTTTTTGATTACATACCTTTTTCACAGCCAGGTGATTCATATCATCGTGCTTTTCAATTCCAGAATTGCTTTATTTATTTATAAATTTCCACGTATTTGAGCATGTAAAAATGCCCAAAAATACCATAAAACCTCAACTAGAAGCTATAAAAAAGTCATGAAGTAAACAAAAGGAGCAAAGCAAAGCAAAAGGAAAATTCAGTTTGGAGTTTCATCCAAATTCCGACAGCCAGATTTCTGTTTATGACACCACCTCTGTACGATGGCACCAGAATCAACTTTAATGGATAATATTACCACACATTCCCCATAAAAACCAAGCTGGAGCTGTTTTTCCAGAAACACCAGGGACCTGCGACTCCCACAGAGTTTGGTAGACTACACCAAACACCCGGAGCTTCAAAAACCCAACCTAACTCTTGTTAACACCAACACTTCTCCTTCCTCCTGTTTGGCAGTAAAAGATTAGCTGGAGAAAAGAATATGCCAGGGAGTAAGAAAGAGAAGTAGCCATCCTTTTTCCACCTGCCAATGGGAAATTTCTGATTTTCAGGGAGGGAAATTGTTGGGTCTTTTTTCTGTTCTTCCAGATTTATCTGGTGTGCTCAAATTACCCTGTTTAAGTGAAGTTCCCAGTCTGGAGCAAACAGCTGGGATTGTCAACATCAAATCTCATCTTAAATACATCTATTTCTACTTTCAAACCTATGAAGGACACAAAAAATAAAAAATTTAAAAATTAAAAATAGAAAGAAAGGACCTTCAGCCATTTCTTTAGGCAACTGCTGTCCGTTTCTTCTCTTTTCCACTGCCTTTTTGAGAGATATTTAACCACGTGTCTTTTTAGCCCCCTCAAACTCACAACCTGAGTTACTTTATTCATCCACTACTCTGTTTGCCCAGAGCAGCTGGGGCTGCCCCTGGATCCCTGGCAGTGCCCAAGGCCAGGCTGGACATTGGGGCTGGGAGCAGCCTGGGACAGTGGGAGGTGTCCCTGCCCATGGCAGGGGTGGGATGGGATGGTCCTTAAGGTCCCCTCAAACCATTCCATGATCCATCCTCAATCCATGAAACAGGTGCTTCTAAAGCCCAACACACTTCTAAAACCTGTATTGCTGAAATTAGTCTTTTGTCAGCTTTATTTTGTTGTTACAAATATTTCCATTTTTCACAGTTTAATGATTCCATTTCATTCCTGCTCTCCTCTGCTGTGTACAAATTCAGTGGCACTCCTGGGAAGAAAGGAATAAAGAGAAAAACTTATGGATTTGGCTTTTCATATGCATGTTTATAAATCAAGCAGTTTAAAAGGAGTATCTAAATAAAAAAGAGATCATAGACTCATGGAAGGGTTTGGGTGGGAAGGGATCTCAAAGCCCATCCAATCCCACCCCTGCCATGGGCAGGGACACCTCCCACTGTCCCAGGCTGCTCCCAGCCCCGTCCAACCTGGACTTGAAAATAAACATTGGGGCAGGAAAGAAGGGAAAGGAGGAAAGAAGCTGTAATATTTCAAAGTTATGTCCTTTTATATCACCAAATTGTCTCTTTTTTTCAAACTCCCCAATTGTCACCAGGTTTAGAAAGTTTCTTGACAGAGCAAGACCTCTAATTATATGCAAGATTTTTGCATGCCACCTGGCTACAATACCGATATGTTCAATTCTTTTGTTTGAACACACCATAGTAAGGAAAGTTAAAAAATCAACGTAGCCACACACAACCTTATCCAAACTGCATTTTAAATTTTTCCTGTTGATAGCAGTGGTTCTGTCACAAGGCAACCTTAATGCAAATTAAAAAATTAATGGATCAGGCATGAGAATAATTACTGTGGAAAAGGCCTGAACTGTGCCTTTTCCAAACAGACCAAAAAAGATTGATGCAGAAATGACCCAAGTGGGCCCTACAAGCTTATTCAATAAGGGTCCACTCAAATTCCATCTGTGAACATTTGGTCGGCCCTTTTATGGCGATGAGGCCATTCCTCCAAGTCCATATTAATTTTTGTGCACATCTGTACACTCACCTAATCCCTACCCACAGGCCACTCCAATTACAATTAAAGGAACAAGTTTAAAATTGGGCAAATTTTAATCACAATGAGTTCTGTCGGGTTATTTTAAAAAATAAAATCTATGACAGTTATTAATTTTTTTTTTTTCTAATTTCCACTTCATTTCAATAAGGAACTGGTCAGACTGGTGAACCTCCAATGTTGTCCTCATGGTTCTGATTTTCACTTGAACAATATTGTTCACAGAACAATAGGAAGAAGCATCACCAGGCTTCTGGACGTGTCTGAGTTCAGCATTCTGGTGCTGAAAGTATTCCATTGCACAAATCTGGAGTTTACCCTGAGATCAACAAGTAAATTACTGTTTTCAGGCTCTTATTCCGATCCCTGAATGCATACAATCAGCATCATTATTTTAAGCAAACAATTGCAAGGGCTTTAAATAAAAAATGCCGTGTGCAGAGCATTTACATTTTAAGCACAGCATATTAATAGGAAGGGAGAAGAGAAAGATGACAACGAGAAATGTCAGCTGGTTTAATCATACTTAATATGAAAAGACTGCTATAACTTTAAGAATGCAGCTTAGCTGACTTTGGAGCTTAGGTTTTTATTTTTCTGCTTTATAGCATGCTTCAAAACTACTTGGACAAATACAAAACAAGAATTACAGTGCACCATAAGTTATTTTAATATCCTGTAGTGGTGTATACTTCCAATGAAATCCCAAGACTATTATTAAGGTTCTGTGTTTGTGTGAAAATGTCAAGTTGTTTCGAGTGACTACATACTCTAAATTATATATAACTGTTACTTTATAGCTAATAGGCACTAAAATTACTTTAAAACAGAAATGTAAAGTTATATTTTCATCCTTTTTGACAGATAATAAAGCTTATTTATGAGACACATTTTCTCAAGTATTAAAATATATAATGTTTACAAAAACATTAAAAATACCAATACTTGATATTTAAGCAAGAAACAGAGCCATCATGAAGATATTTTCTTGGATGTATCCAGCATATAGCCAAAGAGATGATAATGCAATAATTTCACTCATGAAAGTCATTTGTTAAACCAGTAAAAAATAAAAAAGGCTGTGTCTCAAAATGAGATTTAGATGCTTTTCCTCTGCCTGCCCGTCATTAACCTGCAGGTATGAAATCCTTGTGTGCATCTTCGAGATGAAACGATGCCACACGACACCTCCCACCCTTTATTTCAAGCTGCAGCCACCGAGCCACGTTGTTTAATTGCTTTGTTGTCGTGGCCCTGCCTTAGGAGGCTGAGGGAAAAAAGTTACTCCTTTCTACAAGCATCATGGAAAGGGACCCGAGCACCAGAGTGAATTCTCCCAGTTAGGCTAGAGGATTTATGGAAGGGAAGATTGCTGCTGGCGTGATGTACCCTTAAGTGCACACACCACCGCTAACCCGCCAATTACTCAAGGGCTCAAATCAAAAGGCTTCATATGCAAATTATCCTTGTTTATTCCTCCCGAGCACTTAGTAAATAAAAACACATAAACGTCGGGATCTATCTTGTTGTGTGAGAGGTGTGAGGGATATCGGGCAGCACTCATCCCGGGATGAAGGCAACGTTCCCAGAAGGTTGGGAGCTAATTGCCAGCCCTCTGCTGTGATTAGGATTGCCTCTTCTGCTGAGGGGCTGCGCCTAAATTTATGCTCCGTAGTTCTGCCGCTCTGCTCTACAATATTATGCCAAAGCATGAACAAAAGAAAATTACCCTGAAGCAATGGAGTGCCACAACGCATTGTCGCTATTAATCTTTTAGTAATGGCAATGCTAATTTGACATGATGCATAGTAATTTATTAATAGAAATATTTGAAGTCCTAAACTTGAAATATTCTGTGCGGGGAAGGAGGGCTCTGGAAGAGGGTCGGGGGATGCAAAGAATTTCCCCTCCAAAGCGCTGCCTCAGCTTTGAGCCCCACCAGCACCAGCTGAAGGCGCGCGCTGATGAGCTCTGAGTGTTTGGACTCCAGCTGCCCATGGCTTTGTACCCAAACGCGCCCCACGAGCTGCGCGGGGCTCTGGGCCTCGTGCTGGGCCTCGGCCTTGGCCCAGCTCCGCGGTGCCACAGCCGGGAGAGGACGGAGGGCTGGAGCTTGGCAGAGGCGATGGTTGCCAGGCGCTGGTCGGCAGGGGATGCTCCTGCATCAACCAGCTCGTGGCTTGCTGGGAGAGGGGGGCAGCTGGGGCGCAGACCCCGGGGCCCCTGGCCCCCCGCGCCGAGCCCGCTGCCCGGCCTTGGTCTCGGCAGGAGGGCACAGCAGGCTGCTCCCGGGCACCGGCGCTCCTACAAACTGTTTGGCCGTGGTTATAAAAGGACTAATCCGTGTTCACATCGCACGGGCTTTGTTCCTTCTCCCGAGCCATCATTAACTATTAATCGGGGGTGGGTTTCTTCAAAGGTCTGCTCCATTTGTTGTTTGCTCTTGGAAAACAGGGGCCCGTTTAGGATGCGGGAGAGCGCTGGGAAGGCAGAGATATTTGTAAACATTCTAATGATCATATTAAAAGAGTAAATGTGATTAAAATGAAAAAAAAAAAAAAAAACAAACCCAAGTAATAAGAGGAAAAGGAAGGTGTGGGGTTTTTCACATTAGCTGGTCAGAAAACTGCAGAACTCCGTGATTTGTTAGGAGAGCGGCACTGGAAAAACTGGGGAAGCCCTAAATTCCACCTGTCTGATTAATGTCAAGGTTACGTTCGATCTACATTGGTAGCACACATGAATTTCGTGTCCCCAGACCTTCACAGGAGCCGATGGAACAAGAGCCATTATTTATTGGCAATAATGGCCACCAGCCAGGGTAGAACCTGGCACGATACATTAATAGCAGTGCACCGTCTTGGGAAAGTGAGGCCATTAACGCAGGTCACCTGCACTGCACAGTGGAGACTGGACTCAGGTGGAAGCCATCAAAAACTTCTTCTCAAACTGGAAACAAGCAAAATTCAAACCTTGCTGCATCAATTAACAGAAAATTCTTGTTGGTCTTCCGTGGCCTGCCATTCCCAGCACCCTCCCAGGGTCATTTCACCTTCACCACACTGGCCTTTGGTTTTTTCAAGTCTCTTTTCAGATCTTATATAAAATGATAATCCTTGGTTTGGCTTGTTTGGGAATGGGAGATGTTTTAGTACATTTTCCAGTAAGATCTTCTGGCAATGTATTGCCTCTTTCCCTTGCTCGCAGTTCTTTCCGCAGTAAATAACATTATCAAAGTGCATTACTTTGGAATGTTAATGGTACCTTTCCAAAACCAAGGCCAGGATCTTACCCAGCAGATCCAAAGCAACTGCTGGAAATTTGTTTCCATGTAGAAACCATAGCTCCTGACACCATCAGGAACGGAGCCTCCTCCACACCCCAAACAGGGTTGCTCTGTGCATTAGCATCACACATGGCACTGCATATTCCCACAGCTAAAACCAGTGAAAATTTCCCGTTTGTGTTCTGTCAGATTCTCCTCACCCAAAGGGTAGGAGAGGCTTCTGTGCTCTAAGCAGGACAACCTTAGCACCACCCTGTTGGGTGATTTACTTGTTTTTTAAGATGTGTGAAGTGCCTGTGGATACTTCTTAACTTCAGGCTCTGGAAGACTTCATTTATAACCCAATACCTTATTACTTGACTTTCCTAAACTCTCCTTTCCTTTTGGTGTTTCAATTTGTCTTATATCACCGCTCAAGCTCGACAATGATAAAAAATAAAGGTGTTTTCTTTTGTCATGTAGAAAATGTGATTCATTCGTTGTCTTTAACAGGCCTTCAGACCACCAGACATATGTTCAATGTTTGGCAGCAATAAAAAAACCCCAACAACAGCAGCTAAACAAATATATTTATTTGTAAGGATTATAAATCAGCACAAGTTATTCTGGCACTACTTTATATAAGACATTAGTGGGAGTATGTTTGAAATATTGTGTGCAATTCTGGTCACTATATTACAGGCAGGACATTGCGGAGATTGAAAAGGTGCAGTGGAGGGCAACCAAAATGATTCAGGATTTGGGAGATATGAATGATGAAGACAAATTAGCTGGATCCAGGCTGTGTTACCTAAGGACTCGGTTCTGGGGGATGCTGGGGGGTTCCTGCCTGGGCACCCCTCCGAGGATGCTTCCCCAGCCCTGGAAGCCCCCCAGGACAGCAGGAGGACGGGAGCTTCTCGCACGGCTACGGCTCAACGAGGAATAAGTGGACTCGCAGCTACAAGTTGTGGGGGTAGTAAATAATTCAGAAGCATGAAAAAACTGACAGGGAGGAAATTATCCATCCATTCATGTACTGAATTTAAGATTAGAGGAGCTAAAAAACGCTGCACATAAAGTAGTGCTAAAAGCAAAATATTGCCTTTCAGTAAGGAAAGCGTATTTTTTCTAACTTTTACCCTAAGATGGGGAAAATGAAAGGCTCCTTTTTGCACCTGCAAAAAATGACTTCTGCTGCAGAAAGAAAAAAATAAAAAAAAAAAAACTGTATACAAGAGTGGAGGGGGATGTGAAGGTGAAAGGGTAAATTCTGTTCATTGCAAGACATGCTGCTGACCTGGAGGTTGTCGGTACAACCGCGCCACAGGGACACCGTGCCAGGGCTGCACGGATGACCCAGCAAAGAAAACTTCTCCTGGAGAGAAAAACAGTCAGAAGCAATCCCTTGTTCTCAACTAACTGAAGGAAAGGCAGTAAATCGCAGAATTATATGCACTCCATATATCTTTTCCCTTCCATTTGTTCTAGAGCTTGGATAGATGACCAAGCAGCAAGGAGAGCTCAGTTCAATTAAAACAGAGAAGGAAGGAAAAATGCTAACACAAAAATATCTGTGGCTTTTGTTATTTACAAGAGAAAAATGTCCCTCACTTCCTTCTATGTACAGTTTATTCACACCACCTGCTCAGGCATAAGGGCCTGAGGAAGTAAGAGTTTAATGGAACGTGACAGGTGGTTGGAACTCTTCTAAAATATCTTTATTGCGTTTTTATTTAAAACAAAACAAAAAAAAAAACCATAGAAAATATGCATGAATGTTTGTTTAAAGAATCACAGAACCCCAAAATGGTTTGTGTGGGAAGGGACCTCAAAGCCCACCCAGTGCCAGCCCTGCCATGGGCAGGGACACCTCCCACTGTCCCAGGCTGCTCCCAGCCCCAATGTCCAGCCTGGCCTTGGGCACTGCCAGGGATCCAGGGGCAGCCCCAGCTGCTCTGGGCACCCTGTGCCAGGGCCTGCCCACCCTGCCAGGGAACAATTCCTTCCCAATCTCCCATCCAGCCCTGCCCTCTGGCACTGGGAAGCCATTCCCTGTGTCCTGTCCCTCCATGCCTTGTCCCCAGTCCCTCTCCAGCTCTCCTGGAGCCCCTTTAGGCCCTGGCAGGGGCTCTGAACTCTCCCTGGATCCTTCTCCAGGTGAGCACCCCCAGCTCTCCCAACCTGGCTCCAGAGGGGCTTCAGCCCTTGGAGCATCTCCATGGTCTCCTCTGGACTCTCTCCAACAGCTCCATGTCCCCCCTGTGCTGTTGGAGCTGGCTGCAGTGCTCCAGGGTGGGTGCACCACAGCAGAACAGAAGGGAAGAATCATCTGCCCTGCTGTGCTGTGCTGTCCCTCCAGCGGAAATGGGGGTGGTTGAAGTCCCTCCTGAGGACCAGGGCCTGTGACCGTGAAGCTGCTCCTGCCTGTGGAGGGTCTCATCCCATCCTCCTGCTTGGGCAGCCTGCAACAGGCCCCCTCTGTAATGTCACCTGTCCCTTTCGCTCTGCCACGGACTCTCAGCCTGGAAAAGCACTCAAGGCTCTCCTTAATTAAGCACATTTCTATGCAGTCTCTGACACCTGCCAGAGTACAAAGTGTTCCAATCCACCCTACACGGGACAATCTCGGCTTCCTACTCGCAGAGTCAGATATCACTAAGGCTAAATCAATCCTGTGGCTGATGTGTGGCCGAGGCTTAAGACATTTAAGTATAATATCTGACTTCGGAGGGGATAAATATTCCATGTCTCGCTCCTGTGCACTACTCAAAATGCAGAGAAGAGAGCTCCCTGTGCTGGGGAATGGGAGGCAGGAGCCAGAGAAAAGAAAATGACTTGAAGGAGATGGGAGTGTGACCTCGGCGTTGGCCAGTTCAGGTAATTTTCACCCTCCAGCAGGACTGTGCCATGTCAGAGGCCAAATTACAACCCATCTGGTCAGTGAGACTTGAAGCTCAGGAGATTTTGTGAAGAACAGAAAGCTCCAAGAGCTCTATATATCTGTCAAGGGCTAAATTACGTTATGGATGAGAATGGACTTCAGTTTGGGACAGTTCAGAGATCTTTAAGTGAAATTTTCCTACCTAGGCAACACCTGCTCAGCTCCAATTCTTTGGAGAAAACTACAGCTACAATTTTGAAGGCAAACAAATCCCATTTTTAAATACCACTTTATTTCCTATTTTTTTTTTTTTTTTCATGTAAGACAAGCGAAATCCATCATCTCAGCCACAGCCACTTTAAAACTTTGTATGTAAGACATCATTTATTTTCTTTATGGGGAATTTTTCAGGAAGATGGATAAGGAATATTCATACCAATATTAACAGGAGCCAGTACCTTAAAATATAGCCAGACAACTGCATGGCTCAGCCCAGAAACTCCAGAAGTATTTAATAGACTCCAGGGATGGATGGTCCTACTAGGATGAAAACATTTCCCTCCCAAAAGCTGAACCATTCACAGCAAGAAGCTCCGTGGGATTTTTTTCCTCCAAGATCTTTCATCGAATGGCTCATGTTCCTCTATACCTGTAGGAAACACAAGGAAAGAGTCCATGATACAGTAAATGACCACTTGAGGGACTTTCCAGCCTAGCTGGAAACCCATTTAGGAGAAACAAGATGTTCCCACATCAACCATCCCAGGCTTTCCAGCTTCCACCAGAAAGCTCATTTGACTTTGGTTTCCCTCTTCCAGACTAGAGTTCCATGGGCAGAATTACTATGCATGCCGTGGGTGAGACCCTGGAATAGTTTAAACAAACCCAGTACAACATAAAAGCAAATCAGTAATCTCATGTGATATTTAAAAGCTAAACCATATTTAGGTAATGCTATTTAAGTCATGTAATATGACAAATATATTTGAAGAGTATATTTATACTGTAATCCATTGATTTCCACAACAGGGATGAATTAGCCTTGCCTCTCTTAAGCAAATAAAATAAACACTGTACTCAATCTTTAACTTTCAACCTAAGCATGTTCCAGCTCCAACATTCCTGTTGCCTGTGCAGCCAAATAGATTTATTCTCTGATGTCATTTTTCTCGTGTCATTTTGGAATTTGATTGCAGCATATTTAAAATGTTGGTTGCAATCATAACAAAGTGCAGCATTTAAAATGCATTCAACACACACATTGTCCTTGTGGGGAACGGTTATTTGTCTCTGTCCTCTGAGAAGGAACATGGTATGATGAGCAAAACCTGGTGTAATAAAGAAGAATGATGTGGAAAACCCCACAGAAAGAATGGCTCTTTATTTCTTAAATTAAATATGTTTGGGGGTGTTAAATATCTTATCGGATACAGTTGGAACAAAACTGTTAGACAAATAAAGTCGTGCTTGCTATTCCACCCAACATACTGAACAAATACAGGAAAACCTTCCCATATGAATAATTGATAAAGGATTAAAACTGTTAAAAGCATATATTTTCCATGCACCAAGGGTACTTGTCTAATAGGTTTCCACTGTGATAAGCAAAGTACATCTCCTGCTTTATAATTTCAAGATAGTTTTCGATATTAAGCGAAGGGTTTTTTATTTTTTGCTGTTCTTTGCATCATGAGTCATCCAGGTTCACTCTGCTCGGAGTAAAAGCAGAGGGAAAAATAAGCCATGGCTTTGGGAAAGGTGGCAAAGAAAGAAAGGAAAACACACGCTGGGGAACAGACACTGAGGGAGCACTGGGACACTGCAAATTACCCAGCACAGCTCTCAGTCCTGGCTACTTGAAAATTGTTCTCTGATAAAGTAAAAAAGTTGTACATTTTGTCCTAAAGCAGTCGTAAATTTAAGCCAATTTAATAAAAAGAAAATAAGTTTGTGAAGAAAACACAGAACCACAGAACAGTTGAGGTTGGAAAAGCCCTCTGAAACAAAACATTCCCCAGCACTTCCAAGGCCACCATTCACCCATATCCCAAGGTTCCACATCTGCAAGGCTTTTAAACCCCTCCAGGGATGGTGACTCCACTATTCCCTTGGGAAACCTGTGCCAGGGCTGGACAACCCTTTCCATGAAGAAATTTGCCCAATATCCAACCTAAACCTCCCGTGCTGCAGAGGCCAGGAGACAGCCAGCTGCTCTTCCACAGGAGAACACGCCTTACTGTAGCTCCAGTTCCTTACTGAAATCATACATGGGAAATACTCCCCTGGCCCCACACTCCACTGGATTTTATTCCACTATATCCAAAATTACTATCTTTGTAGTAAAGCTTGGTTTTATTCTTTTGATGCCAAAACAGAAGTGGTTGTGCTGGTCTCATAAGGCAAAAATAGATATTTTCCCATAACCAGGCTTGGATACTGCTCTAAAATAGAAAAGCAGAAAATCCTGGAGTGCCTGCTATGATTAGCAAGATACTGCACTGAATTTTGGTTTCATAGTTAGCAGTAAAGGGGGTCACAACCATGCTGTTGTCTTATTTAGTGTGTCCTATCAGTGAGTGTTGAGTTTGGGTGATTTGACAACAGGAGGAGAACCAAAGGTCACAACTGGACAGGGATGTCACTGGACAGCCCTTCAGCTGTCCCAGTGCTTAAACAACTTTTGGGGTCACTTTACTATTCAAATAAGCCTGGAGCACCCAGGCAGAGGCAGCAGAGATGATAACAGCAGATTTGTTTCAAGAGCCCATAGAAACCAAATTTTTTCCCCCAGGCTGGCATCAATCCCACAAAAGAAGAATTCAGATGAACTAGAAATGTGCAGGGCATTTTGAGAAGCAAACTAACAAAAACGTTTGGTGATCATTCATCCAGCTTATGCTGCTTGGGAAAACTTTCAAACTCATAGAGAAAAATCACCTGTGAGTCAACATTTTAATTGCTCATCTCAATAAAAAAGGAGTTAGGGAACATTTTTGTGGACTTTCGGATTAGTGAACCCTTGAAGTGAGGTGCAGCCTGGAGCTGGGAGGAGCTGGACTTTGGGGGCAGGGGAATAAAAGAGACCTGCCCTCGGCCTCCCAGATTCCAGACTGGGGAGCAGCAGGAAGTGCACCCCAATTGATTTTAACTGACCATCTTCACATGGGAAAGCCTGTGGAAATCCCAGCCTTAAGGGACAGAGCTCAGGATACAGGCAGTTAAGGCTGGACTTGATGGTCTTGGAGGTCTTTTCCAACCTTAATGATTCTTTAAGGATTCTAATTCTGCAAAGCATTCGGGGCCAGCTTTGCTGATTTCCTCCAAATCCCTTCTTCTTACCCACGCCGAGGGAGGTTCCACTGCCAGCACACACACGCAGGAGCTCCAACACCCCACATCTGCCAGAAGCACCTCAGGACTTGGGGAATAAATAAAATGTGCAGTGCCCCTTTAAAAATCCTAACTTGCCTTCCAACCAAAAAAAAAAAAAAAAAAAAAAAAAAAAAAAAAAAGTAACACAGGAGCCTTCAACTCTGAATCTGTTTGTTGTGCACGAGTCATCCCACACTCCGAAAAGAGCTAATTTTTTTAGCATCCTCTGCTTTCAAAGCAAGCAACTAAATGCAGAAAAGTGGGGCCTCCCCAAGGGACTGCCTCCTCCCTGTGATGCACATCGCCTGCAGCTAACATGCAAGTAGGACAGACACAGAACTTGAAAATCCTCCACCCTACAGACGACTCCATGAAAGACAAAGAGAAATGGTTGTTTGGCATGTAAAAACTGGCTCCTCGTCCCCGCCCGCGGCCGGGGGGGCTCCCCTGCACCTCTTCTTTAGTGGCAACAGCAAATAATTCGTAAATGGGGCTCGGAAGAGACGCGCAGGGCCCTGAGTATGGATGGCTCAAAACTGGATGACCTTAAGCACTGGGTATTCCAAACGCCAAGGAAAAGTGAGGCACTGAACGTGACCCAGCGTGGGGGGCTCTGCTGGGCTTTCTGCTGGCCGCTCACCCGAATTTATCGGGGCGCATTCTGTGTGCCCACAGCCCCACAGCTCTTCTCCTCCCCAGCCTTACGGGACACAACCGCTTGCTGCAAGGAAGGCTTTTAAAAAAGACGGGGGGAAAGAGGTGAAGGGAGTAAAAGAAAGAAAATAAAAAGCCCTGGTACAAAATATATGCAGAATTTGTTTTCCAATGAAGGTCTAATAGGGCTACCTCTTAAGTCTGGATATGTAAAAAATTGCCCTTTTCACAGCTGATAAAATACAAATTAATCCTCAGAGGATTTAATATGTGCCTATTTATTACTTTCAAGTATGGAAGTACTGCTGCAATTAATATAGCCAGCACTCCTGTATGCACTGCTCCATGGCATTGTCTTTGAAACAAGAAATATATGCAAAGCTTTTATATACAGATATGTACAGAAACACACACACGCACTCGCAAAATGAATATATTTCCCCTTAAAATCTGCAAAAGCAAGTGTTGATGCTGTGCTTTTTCAAAGGCTGAGCATCCAGCGTGCCTCTGTTGTTCCACTGCTGCTGCTGGAGTCCGTGTGAACTCCAAAGCTTTAAATTAAGGTGTCTGATGGGTTTATTTTGAGAAGTGTAAACATTTTAAAAATAAAGAAACATTTTTCTCTCTTGTCACAGGTGAATGTTTGTTTAACCCCCAATCTTTTACTTTTTATTATTTTTATTTTTATTTTTTGAAAGTACTGTTCCATTTATTTCCTTGTCTTTCTGAAATTAACTCTTGGCATGCCAACCCCAAATTCCCAGTCAAACCACTTGTGCCTGTCTTCAGACAGCAGAGTTGTCATTTTAGAAATTTCTGACTCAATTCACTGAAAAAAATATTCTTTACTTGCCTACTCCTATGCACATATATTTATTTTTTCCGTCTAGTTAGCATATATTGGCCAGGAGACAAGTTTCTGGTACTTTGCACACTTTAAACATTGCTGACTTTGAAGTGAAAGTGAAAGGGATCCATATTATAATAATAATTTTTGAGGGCAATACTCAAAATTTGTTATTACTCGTGCAGATATGTAAGATATGTATGCACATGCATGCTTGTCACTCTCATATATACAAATATATATGTGTTTGTGTACATATGTGGATTTAAATAATAATAATAATAATAACCTTCAGGTCATTTCTTTATCTGCCATGGCTTCAAAAATTTTTTGGCGGAAAGGGAGAAATGAAAATGATTCCATTTTTATCCTTCAGTAATGAATCCCCCAAATTACCATAAGCCTTGTTCTTTAAGTTCAGGCTAATGAGTCCCATTTTATTCATATTTTTTGAAGGGTTGACTTTGTGTTTGATCATCTCCCTTTGTTTATTCATCACCAAAGTCTATATAATTTCCTCCGTTGTCCCACGTTTATTTACAATCTCTCCAGCAATATTTATTTAGGGTAAAAGACCACCTTGGCAGGAGCAGAGGAGAGCAGCTCTCCTGCATTCCGCTGCCTCTCCCGTCCCATCTCAGCCCATGGAGCTCTTTTGACAGACAGCATGAAAAAAAATCTGCATAAGGAAAAGTAACTGACAGCTGGGGTCAGACTCTCTCTGTTTAATGACACTGCCAGTTACACATTTTGAATTGTTTAAATATGAGTCTACAGCTTCAACGATCATCATCTCACTGGTTCCACTTTTCATACCCAACAGCCAGGAAAGTGACACGTAATTACACACTTACTGATGGTATCGCCGGGGCCGATAATTAAAACTGCCACGGGAGGATTGCTATTGCGAGGCTACAGCTGGGATGTTGTCAAGAGGTAGAAACTCCAGCAGCTTTTAACGCTATCTTCTTACAGGTGGACCACGGTGAAGGAATAGAAAGGCCTCAGCACATCATTCACAATGTCTCGCACAAATGAAGAAAATCTATTAACAATCCAATAAGTGAAATACAAACACGCTGACCCAAGGGTTAAACTGCCTGCGTGGACGCCGCCGTTCTGCATTGTTCTTTTTTTTTTTTCTTTTTTTCCTTTTCGGATGTGTTTACAGAAAATAAAACCCCAAACCCTGCTGGAATATTTTGCCACCTTTGGTAGCACAAAGGGATGTTGGGTGGGCACAGGAACGAGCCCTGTTTACTTCCGATGAGCTCGACAAGTGGCTGAACTCAGGGACAAGGCACGAACGAGCTGCCAAAGATAAACATGAGAGAAAACACGGAAAGATCTCGTTTTGCACAGTAGATTTTGTTACAGAGAGTTTTGTATCGTGCCTTGGCAAAAACAGAGCAGAGGAACGAATGATGGGCCAGCAAGGCAAAGCTGGAGAAATCAGCACAGCCAAGGGAATGGAGCACTCAATGGGCAGCCCAAATGTGGGCAAGGTTTGCCATTGGCTTGATGCTTCACTGCTGATAAACCACCCCTCATTTTCTTCTCTGTCTCCTCCGATGAATAGAGATTAAAACATGAGCAAATTACGAGGGAATTACCCTCTGCACAGTACTTGGTAGTGGCTTTATTTCAGACTTTCCCAGCGCGCTCACCGAGCTTTATGGGAACCACACCAGGGGAGGAATGCGGGTGACAGCCTGACCTTGCAGGGCTGGGAGCCACTGCCAGCACCAGCTCCACTGGCAGTTTGCTCATGTCAGGCCCCTCACACGCAGCCACAGACAGTCAGGATTCACTGGGACCTCGGCTCTGAGCCATTCTGGGTTGAGGTGAAGATTTTGGCACAAGAGCAGCTCCATGTTTGCAGGTTTGATCCCAGCCGCTCAACTCAGCCGTCTCCCGGGCTTCAGCTGGGCTCTGGCCAAGGCAGCCTCATCTCCAGACTTCCCACTCAGCCCCTCGGGCTCCAGAGATGTGTGCTGGAGATGTGTGCTACCACCTGCCATCCACCGGCAGCTCCTTCGTGCTCCCATGGCCACAGGAACTCTGCTGGTACACTGCACGTGCTCTTTACTCCTGTTCTTGGCCAGTGTCCCCTTTCAGGCTGCATGAAATGCCCCCAGCAATCTCAGAAGCAATAGCAAGGACATTGATCCCCAGGCAGCCTTTGCAAGCCTCTCCCAGCTGGCCTTGGTGATTTTATAGATGCAGAGAAAGCCCAGAAGGGGAGGCAGCGAGTGAAAAGGATGAGTCCTCAAACACCAGAGGAGTCAGGCAGATAAGAATCCCAGAATCACTGAGGTTGGAAAAGACCTTCAAGATCATTAAACCCAACCTTGATGTGCCCCATCCCCACCTTGTCCCCAGCCCAGAGCACTGAGTGCCACCTCCAGGCCTTCCTTGGACACCTCCAGGGATGGGCACTCCAAACCTCCCTGGGCAGCCCCTGCCAAGGCCTGATAATCCTTCCCATGATGAAATTCTTCCTGACATCCAATCTCAAGCTCCCCTGGTGCAGCCTAAGGCCACTTACTCTCATCCTGTTGGCCTGTTCTTCTTCTTTCCCTCTCTGCAACCATTTCTGGACAGAAATCACATACTCCTACTGCAGCATGTTGCATAACAAAAAGAAAAAACCCCAAACAACTTCTGTTTCTGAATTGTTGCTAAATTATAACTTTTTTTCCTTCTTTTTGTGCCAATCCTGGAGGTCTTCTCCTCATCCCAATGTGCCAATCCCATCGCCTGCATCTAAATGGTGTTTCTTGACTCTTGCTGTGCTCAAGACTGCCTAAAATCTATGTGTCCTTTGCCATTTAATTATCTAATTCTTAAGTAAAGTACACAATCTTTCTAAGACTTAAGAAATTAAGATCTTAAAAAATACCCATTTAATTTCCCTGAGCTGATTTATTTTTTAAGCATCAGTGTTGTATATTTAATTTTGTGAACTTAGAAGATATTTCTACTGAAAGGTTTGCTGGGAATTTCTAAGTTTCAGGCCACTTTGGGTATTTTGGAAAATTAGATTAGTAAAGAACCTTGAACAAATGAAGTGCTATAAAACATATTTAACCAGAAATTATGACAGAACTAAGCACAGTTCTCTGTGATTTGAGCATTTGCCAGTGAAATAGACACACAAGTCCAGGTGTTATTAATGTTGAGTGCTGCAAAACACTGAAATCAACATTAATATGTTTCTCTAGACATTGTCCCTCTGTTTCTGAATCTCAGTTTCTTCCTTAATGCTCAGTAAACTATTATTTTAAAGTATTAAAAGAATTTTAAGGAATATATATTGTCTTCCTTCATTGAAGGCTCACATCTATGATAAACCAAAATATAATTACAAATAATATCCCCTAAGAATTTTGTAATGCCATGGACAAGGCAATACCCTGAAAAAACATACAAGCAGCAGTCAAATTATCTGTATTTCAATATATTTATATTTATTTACAGCACTTCTTTTTTCCTGGAAATTTAGCACCAGAAACTCAACGCTGTTGAGCTGCAAGGATGATTTACAATCACCTTAAGCAGCAGCATCCTTTCACTCTACAACACCTTTGCTAACACAACAAAGTTGCACTTTCCTGCTACAAAAGTCCTCAAGTTTTTCTTTATTTTAAACAAATATTTGATAACCAGACTGTGTTGGCTGCAGATAAATGTTATTCTGCAGGGTAAATGTTATTCTGTCGGATAAATGAGGCAGATTTCCCACTCTCCAAGGACAGGGAGGCACCTGGATGATTCCACATGTGCAGGTAACAGGTAAACGGTGAAATGTTGGAACAGACAAAGTGAATGTGGATCCTGGACAAATCCAGAGATCACTGAAACTGGCACAGCCCCACCAAGTGTTTTAGCATCATCACCTGGTCTGTAGAACAGCATCAAACCTTGGTTTCGTAGGGCCATGGAATTACAGGATGGTTTGGGTAGGAAGGACCTTAAAGCTCATCCCATTTCACCCCCAGGCATCAGCAGGGCCACATTCCACTGGGCCAGGTTGCTCCAAGTCCTGTCCAACTTGCCCTGATGTGGCAGCCACACCTTCAGAGGGAAGAATTTCTTCCCAATATCCCATATAACCCTGCCCTCTGGCAGTTTGAAGCCATTCCCCCTCATCCTGGCACTCCATGACCAAAACCACCATGAACTTTCAAAGGAACAGGATTTCCTCTACAAAAATGCCAGGCTGCTTGCACTGCTAATGGAAAAATGTCACCAGCTGGGATCTTTCCAGGCTGGAAGAGCCCAAGAATAAAGAGATGGTTGCTCTGGATGGCACCAGAGCACTCCTGGAAGAGGTAAAATTGAGCACCATCACCCCTGTTCTTCATCACTGCCGTGTCACAGACTGTACTTAAAAAATTACACCAAGGAAACAGCCCAGACTGAGTTCCCCGGTCTGGAATACACCTAATCCACACTGGAATGAGGAATGACAGTGGTGACTCATTTTGTGTGAGGTACCTGTGCATCTGGAGACGTGGCACCATGCAAACACGATACGGGACAGGCACAGCCACTCCAGCATCACTGCCCGTGCTGCCACGAGAAAGTCTGGAAAGAGCCTAAATCACTGAAGGAAGAAGAGAGAGAAGGGAAAGGAGGGGAGGGAGAAGGGAAGAAAAAAAGGTATTAATCAGCCGTGGGTAACGTCTGTGATAATTAATGATTAACTCTGATAAACAAGATTTGAAAAATACCATTAAGGTTTTTAATTGCAAATTTTAAGATAGTGTAAGCTAAACCTTTCCAATGAGATATTTTACAGTACTCCTGAGCAGGGAAATCTGAAAACTGATGGAAATGCAATTGTTGGAAACAAAGTAGAGCAAAGACAGATGAGAAAAAATAATTTTGGAGGAATAAAAAGATGTGGGGAAAAGGGCTATGGACAGGAAGATCATGGGAAGGTCAGGCATTCACCAGTCAAAATCAATGCTGCACCGATGGAATAGTGCTGCCTTGGAGCAATGCCAGTTTATAGATCCTGATGATCTCAGCTTAAACTTCCCTCATATTTGATTCTTGAGTCCTGAACCACACAAATTCAATAATCTCTGTGATTTCTAGGTGAAGTAGGCCCACAGCACAAAAACAAAAAAGCCAACTTTTCTTCCAGTTGGATTTAATTAGCAGCAGTACAGGCATGGATAGCAGAGAGGAGCAGAGCCAGGGCCATGGAAGCATTGCTGAGGGAACTTCCACCCACGCCTTTGCCAACACATCTTCATCCCAGCTGGCAACACCCAGAGATCCACCCCAGCCTGGGAGCCTTTGGCGCAGCATTGGCAGCCATGGAAGTTCTCATGGAAGCAAAGGCAGGGACAATAAAAGTTCCCAAACCCAACTTTGGCCTGTGGATTGAGCCTCGGCTCATACCCAGCCCTGCAGAGGTGAAGGATGACACAGTGCCCCATGGGCCAGCGAGGCTGGGCCACCTCCCACTAACAATGTCCTGCTCCCCAACAGTGTCCTGCTCATTAATGATGTCCTGCTCACCAACAATGTCCTGCTCATTAATGATGCCCTGCTCACCAACAATGTCCTGCTCACCAACAATGTCCTGCTCATTAATGATGCCCTGCTCACCAACAATGTCCTGCTTATTAATGATGTTGTGTTCATTAATGATGCCCTGCTCACCAACAATGTCCTGCTCATTAATGATGTTGTGTTCACTAATGATGTCCTGCTCACTAACGATGTCCTGCTCACTGCACCGAGCTGGGACTGCCTGGGGGACACAATCACAGCCAAGAGGAGCCATATGCCATCCTTACGATGAGGTCAGCACTTCCCAAAACCCACACAGCTTTCAGGTACACTTCAAATCTCTCCTAGAATTCCCACCTGTGTTTGTGGATGCCCATCCAAGACCAGCCTCTGGAAACTCAGTTTTAGAGACACAACCCAGCATGGACCTGTCTAAATATGTTGATCCTGGTGCAAGTGGGAGGCTCTTTGATGGGTGTCTCAAGGATTAGGGAGCATCTGCACTTTTGTGAGGGTTTATTTCTGACCCTATGCAAGTGCTTAAAACTCAGCACATTTTCTGCTTTCTTAAAATAACAATTCTTCTCCAGCTTGTCCATGGAGCTCAGAGGATGAGCAATAACAAACACACGCTCACCCTTCAGTCCATAAATATCAGCTCCTTCCCAATCCCTGGCTTAGAGGTGGACCTCAAAAAGAGCAGGTAATTCTGCTTTGCTGTCATCTGTATCATATCCACCATGTGCCAAACATTGCAGCAGCACGAGAGGATATTTTATTAGCTGATAAGCTGGACTGCTATTCACTGAGGAAGAAGATTATCAAACAAATTACACAGAGAGCCAATAATAGGGGAAAGGTTAATGATTTCTGTAAACCACCAAATTCACCCGCCCCTGTAGTTTACTAAGAAAATTAGGGTTTCTTCATGCTGAGCTTATGGGAGCACTTTACCCATATTTCAACCCTTCTTTCCTCTGAGATCTTTGACATCACTGCTTTCTTGCTGGAGAATTTACATTAAGGACAATTATAAAACAAAAATATACCACCATTCAGGAAAATATACAACTTCTTATCAGAGGGATGTGGATGTTCTTCTTGCCAGTCTACAGACATGGAGATTAAATTTCAGAGAGAGATTTATTTTGTGCTATTGTCCTGTTATTCACCAGAGGATTGTGCAATGCAAGTAATCTGATCAGAATAATGCATAGGGACATATTTCAGAAAACCAATAATTGTGGTAACGTTGAGCTCTGCTAGGTGCCAAAATAAAGTCCAAAATCACTCTCCCTCTTTTCCACAATTCCTTAATCATGGCATCATAATGTGCTGCTCTGTTGTCCATTAAAGCCACAAGCTTGAAGTAATCAATGCTGGACATTTGGAGATTTATTGTAATTTTAGATCTACAGCACTTTTGCCGGCTGAAAAGCAAAATTATAGTTTATAGGTGTGCCATATCTTACATTTTACAGCTTTTACTTCTTTAAGCTGGCTTGGTGCAGGTTTTTCTTGTTGGCTTGAGGTTTTTTTTTCCTTTCCACCTGAGTGCTGCAGGCTTTTTTATGATGTTAGGAAGCAGTTAAGGCAAACAACAGAAAAAATTACTAAAACTGACTGTATTTAAATTCTGTTTACTTCCTTAACCTTTTGACTTACCTATACAAAAAGTAATCTTTCATAAACAAGTCCCAAACAAAATCATTGCCTATTTTACTTTCCTTAAACCCTTGTGGAATAAGCAGAAATTGTAACAAGATCCTTTTGACCATTTTTTATTCCGCTCATATTTGCAATGATTTTATAACTGATGCTTGCTCTGCCTCTCCACATTATCACAATCAGTGCATCCTGGGATTAAAAACCATTTAGGGCCCAACTCTTAAAGAAACTCCCCACACAGCAGTATAATGAACACTGTTCCTTTTTATTGTTGCTGGCTTTATTGATATGCCAAAGGCGCCGCTAAGCTCAGTTCTCCCTCTACAAACAAAGGACTGACCCACTTCCCAGCATGGCCCTGGTACAGACAGCACAAAAGCTTTGGGGAAGGTAGCCCTGAGACCCTACATGGCCAGTGTGGGGCTGGGTCAAATGTTTCCCATGTCTCAAGACAAATGTTCATGAGTTTTCTTTCATTTTTAAGAAGGTGTCAGCACAAATTATCAGGAAATCATAGAATAGTTGGGTTGGAAGGGACCTTTAAAGGTCATCCAGCCCAACCCCTCTGATGAGCAGGGACATCTTCCACCAGCCCAGGTTTCTTGGGTTGTTTGAATGAATTTGTCCTTCCCTAATCATTGTTTGAGGGATAGAGGAGCAAGGCAATTAACCACCATCCTTAGGGATCCATCCACAGCCGGAGTCCAGGAGATCTGGTGGCATCTCCCTGCTCCTGCTCCATCCCTGACGCTGCAGATGAGGTCCTTCAACTCTCCACCAAGAAACTATCCAAGTTCAGGGGACTACTTCACTATGTCCTAAACTTCAAGTGATTACAAAAAGCTGCTAAAGGATATTCTGAACAATAATGCATTCACCAGAATGAGCTTAATCCTGTCTTGACTGTTCCTGTGACCTGGAGACCAAGACAGGGCTCACACGAGTGGATCCTCTGGAACTCAGTTTCATGGACACGCCAAGATCTGCTCATCACAAAGTATGACAAAGATTAATCCAATATTTTAGCCAATATTGTGTAAACATGCAGCCCCTCACTTCCTACAGCACCTTTCAGCCCAGTGCAGCTCAAATCCATATGAATGAGGATTCTTTAACCACTGCTGAAATATTAGAATTCCTGTGAAATACAACACTGCTGGCGCAGAAAATAAATATGTGAGTCCCTGTTAGGAAACAGAGTGCAGAAAATAAGTTTGATTAATGTATTTTAGACAGGTGAATTATAGTTTAGCCCCATTGAAATGTGACCAGACACTTTGAAACTCTCGCTGGATCCCGTTTGAGACCACAAATGGTGACGTTTTACATTTCCTGGGAAAGGCAGGCACTCCAACAGCAAAATCAGTGGGAAAATCTGTTACCCAGTGACCAACAAATGCCATTCCCTGCAACAGCTTTTTCTGTGGAAGGCCTCACTTCCATAACACCCCTGGCAAAGTGCCAGTTAGTTTTCATGGAAGGAAAAGGTCGCAGCTCAAGTAACAGATCTCCCAAGCCAACAGGAACAGAGGTAGGAACTCTGTAATTGGAGAACCTAGAGAGAAAAATTCCTAAGTAATTGCCTGTGCAAGCACTGAAATGGGAATGTTGTGTGTCACAAGACAAGGGTATCACAAGATCCCAGAATCCTTGAGGCTGGAAAACATCTCCAGGACCATTGAGTCCACCCTGTGCCCCATCCCCACCTTGTCCCCAGCCCAGAGCCCTGAGTGTCACCTCCAGCCCTTCCTTGGACACCTTCAGGGATGGGCACTCTAAACCTCCCTGGGCAGCCCCTGTAAAGGCCTGAGCACCCTTTCCATGAAGGAATTTCTCCTGGTGTCCAACTTGAACCTCCTCTGGTGCTGCCTGAAGCCGTTTCCTCTTGTCCTGTCCCTTGCTCCCTGGGGGCAGAGGCTGATCCCCACCTTCCTACAATCTCCTGTCCGGCAGAATCAACCCAGCTAACAACTGATAGTCACAAAAGGGATGCAAGACACTGCAAAAACAAAGCCATGAGGTCTTTTGTATTCCCAGAGCAACCCACAGGCTCTGATCTCCCACTCCTGCAGGGAAGGGGAATGTGGCCATTGATTTCAATGAGTGCAGGATCAAGACCGTAATGCTCATAGCAGCCATACACATCAGTGTAAACCTATTTGTAACAGAACCTGAGGGCACATTTCATGCATGGTTGGGAGGAAAACCCACTCACAATGGAGGGCAGGAGTGTTCATGGAGAATTTATACTACAAAAGAAAAAGGAAAAACTTTCCTCTATGCCTCTATGTGAATTCATCAATTTAACTTACACTTAAATGGAAAATCGCTATACAGAGACCATAAAAACGTATTATGTTACCAATTGAATGGTTTACACTGCTGGCAAGCTCAGGGAAAACGTACCTTTTCACTATCCCCAGCCTGAGTGAAGCACATTATGAAGGATCCCATATATATCCTTAACTTTTGTACGTGGCAATTCTCTTCGCATGTGCTCTCCTTACCCTAAATCAAGTGAGTGATGAGAAGAAGGATGAGCGCGGGTAGAGAAAGGAAGGAGATGTAAAGAAAAAGAAAAAGAAAAGTGGAGAAGGAAAATAAAGAGAAAATAAAGTTAGGGATGGGGAAGAGACAGAAATGGAAAATAGAGCAAGAAAAGGGCAAGGTGTTTCTCAGGAGCCCAGGGTAACAAATGCATCTCAATAAAGGCAGGCTGGCTCTAAAAGGAAAACAATTCACACATCTCGCCTTCCTCACGTATATTCTAGTTCCAAATGCCAGGAGGCAGGAGGGTGGGAAGAGACCAGAAAACAGGGAAAAGAAGGCATGGTGCTGGGCAGTACCTTGGCTTAGCCAGCTGTTTTCTGCAATTAATCCGTTGCTTAGTTCTGAAAGAGAGTGTTTTATACCCATCTCCATTCTCTGACTGCCACAGACAAGAGATGACAGTGCTGGGGGGGCTCCTCTGGACCAGAGCTCAGTAAATGCTGTGAGAAGGGACATTCCAAAGTCCTCTCGTCCTGCTGCTTCTCCATACATTTGCAGGGAGGCAAACGAGTGGCTGCCACAGCATGGCCATGTATCCTCAGAGGTCAGCGTATGGGAGCCAGCTGTGGCTGGAACAATGCACAGCACATCCAACGGCCTAGCAACAGCTTTTCTACCCCCAGAACTGCAGATATAAATGGATACAAAGCATTTCTGGGTGGGCAGGCCCCACACAGGGTGCCCAGAGCAGCTGGGGCTGCCCCTGGATCCCTGGCAGTGCCCAAGGCCAGGCTGGACATTGGGGCTGGGAGCAGCCTGGGACGGTGGATGGGCTTTAGGGTCCCTTCCCATGCAAACCCCTCAATGATTCTATGGTTTTATGTATGGACATACCTCTGTGCAGGAAGTGGGTTGTGAAAATGGAAGTTTCTCAGGCTACTTTGTCATATTTTATTATTTTTATAAGCCAGTGTGCCACATCCCAAAGCTCAGCAGTGGGGATACTGATGGGCAGCGTGGGGACAAGCCCTGATTCATTCCTCTGTCGCTCCCTGGTCAGTGGGACCTGGCACAAACAGCTCTTTGGATGTTCCACTAACTCAGATTCCTGCCAAACCCCCTCAGAATTAAAGTGTGGGTGACACATGGTGTTCCAATGAGACCCCACACTCAGGCAGTGCAAAGGACCTTGGCATGAAGGAGTTTTCCCCATCCCTCTCCTCTCCCTCACCAGTCTGACCTCTCCAAAGTGCCAGATTTCAGTCCCCTCTAAATTCTTTTACAGCTCAGAAGCACAAAGGGAGCAATGAAACTCTCACCTTTTAATGGTGAGTTCCCCGACACGGCTGCTGATCGGGGCAGGGCGTCCTTAGGAGGTTCTTTCCCTCGTGGTCCCCCTCCCTCCCCTTCCTCTCTCATTCCCATGTAAATATCCACTAATGCAAAGAACAAACATTCCACCCAACCTAAGCACAGGAAAAAAATTAAGCATAAAAGATTTGGAAAGTGTCGTTATTTTTGTTCTAAATCCTTTGTGCAAAGTCTGATTGGTCTTTACTCCTGAACAACTCAAAAATTACTTTACTTTTTATTTCTCTTCTCGCTTCCTGCCCCCATAGAGTAGTTTGGTGAGTATTGAACAGCTCTGTCACAGGGATTACTGATGTTAATCAGGACCACACAGCCACATTACATGGAAGTTTTTGCAGGGACTATCCTAAGGAATATAAATTAACGGTGGAGATTGTTCTGGACTGCTGACTGCAGTGTTGGTTACTTTGTGTTAAGAAAACTGCACTGTGCAAATCCCAGGAGCTCCGAGAATGATGACAGGAATGATCAAAGGAAGGCTGGAAATCTATTTATTAATGAAATATAAAGAGATTGGTAGACAACAATTATACCTTAGAAGGAAGCCCATAAGAGAAGATGTGATGCAGTATAAAAAATACTGATCAGCACAGATGAGGCAGATCAAGAGCTTCAGACTCAAAGCACACAATCAATTAAACGCTCGCAAATTCAAAGCAGATGAAAAGAATTTTGTGTTGCCCAACCTGAAACTCAGACAAATGAACATTGCTGGGATCTGCATGGCAGCACTATTCCAGGATGGATATTTATGTATCATAAAGGAGCAGGATCGCTCATTATAAACCCTGGAAGGGGCATTGCACAGCAATGCTTTGGCCAGAAGCCCATTGCCAACACTGTAACCGGAATAGGATTTAAAGGGAAGATGATTCCCCAAATCCAGTGCTTTTTATGCCAGTGGTGGGCACGGAAGGACACGGAGCAGGGGCGAGGTGAGCGAGGTGAGGTGCAGCAGTGCTGACGGAGTGTCTCAGACACGTTTACTGTGCGATCGCAGCCACGCATTTTATGAAACTCTGGCTGTCCCACAACGACGTGCTAAAATCACTTGGAAAAATCCCCATTAACTGTGCTGGGAGCCTGTGCTCATAATTATGACCCACCTGATCTCATTGACCCCAGAAATGACTCTGGTAAAAGGACGCGTTGGAAACGGCTGCACATCAGGTTCTGCTCAACTCAAGCTGCCTGAAGAAGAGCCACATAAAAATGCTGTTAAAATAAACTTTGGTAGACAGAGACCTGGTGTAAACCAAGTGTAAACTCTGAGTGGATTTTTACTACAGACCCATAAACCTCAGAAAATAAAAGTTTGTGGAGGAAACTGAGAGAGACATCGATCATGGGGACACTGGGTGCTCCCAGGGTTTGCAGGTACCAGCTCTCCCCTGCAAATCTCACCTTCTTTTCCAAAGCTGTGCCGGTAAATGGCATTCCTGAAACTTCCTTACAGCCTCCTCTATCACAAAATTATTTCAGTGCTGGCACCCTTCCAGTCCCAGACCACAGCCAGCAGGGCAATTCCTTTCCTGCACTTCTTTTTCTCATGTCCCTCAGGAAAACTTCAGAAAAGACACAGCTTTTGTTGGTTGTAGCAGATCAAGATCCCAAAATTGCTCCTAATTGTAACATTTGTAATTACTTCTAGCTTTTAATTTTTATAATGACTCTTCATGGTTCTGTTGACCAGAGGGAAAATTATAATCCCAAATGTGCCCAACTGTCAAAATTGCCATTACACTTCAGGTAAGAAAAAGGCTTTTAAGAAGTCATAAAGTTTACTTATTGAAAATTAGAAATGAATATTTATTGTCAGGTTTCCATCGGAGAGTGAAACCTTTCGTTTAACACTGGCTGGAAGTGTAGATTATGCAAATGTTTACATTTGAATGCTGCTGGACTCTAATGATTCCATTTTCTGCAGTGTGTTAGTGGTAAGATAATGAAAAGCTTCATCAGAGGGTTAAGCAAACATCCAGCTGCAACTTTTCATGGCAGTGGAAAAGGTTCAATTCAGGCAGCCCTGTGCTCCTGCAGAAATCCTTTCAGCCTTCCAGTACCTGAAAGGAGCCTACAAGGAAGCTGGAGAGAACTTTTACAAGGGCCTGGAGTGCCAGGAAAAGGGGGAATGGCTTCCCACTGCCAGAGGGCAGGGTCAGGTGGGATATTGGGAAGGAATTCTTCCCTGAGGGTGGTGAGGCCCTGGCACAGTCTGGCCAGGAAAAGGGTGATGCAGCCATAAAGGCAAGAAGCACACTTTGAGTTTGAGTATTTGAAAGGTTTTTTAAGGACATGAAGGTGCTGAATGGAGAAAGCAGTGAAGTTTGGAACCTCTTAGTGCTGGGTTTTTTTATTTTTTATGTCATTTTATTTGAGAAATTACAGAGAAGGTGCATCTATTACTGTTCCTCTCCAGGAGAACTCAGTCTCCTCTCGCTCCTTGAGAATCCCTACTCAGAAACACCCTTGCACCAGCCAGCAGAGCAGGATCCAAAGGCAACACCAAATCCCAGGGAAGGCTGGAGGTCACCACGTCCCTTCTCCAGCTGCCTGTCCCCATCCCCACCCCGAGGCCCTGGGAAATGCCCTGGTTCCAGCGCGGCTCAGAGAAGACGAGCTGGGCTGGCTTGGGACACAGGTAATATTTTCTGCCTTAACTGAGATTTTTCTGAACTTCAGCCACTGCATTAGGTGGTTAATTTTTCCCCCTCTCCAGGGTTTCCGTGGGATATCCTGTTCATGCACCCAGAGCCTGCTATACAGGTGACGGGAGCTCCTTGTATTTAAAGAAAAAACAGAAAACGCACGCACTGGGGGAGAAAAATGTTTTTTAAACAGTTAAGACAATTTTTTCTACCTCGTAAAGAACCAAAAAGAGGCAAAAGCCCAACTTTCCCACCATTCCAACCCCAGTTGCAGCCCTCACCTGTGTCACTCCCGTTAGGCGCAGTCCAAAGCTCTGCAGCTGCCCTTGTGTTTTCTGCCAGTATAATTTTTTTAAATACACAAATATTATACTCCAGGGCATGTTTTGCTGGGCCAACAATACATGCCTCACTTTTATTGTGAGGCACAAGCCCTTCGGTTTCATGTCTTTTGACCTCCCAAGAAATGTATTAATGACCCTATAAAGCTCTCTCTGGCACGTATTCATATTAATACAATATACTCCTTTGTTTTTTTATATTACATAATAAAAGGGGGGAGAGAGGGGTAAAAAAGACAGTTGTTTCAATATCCTTCCACCACAGAACATGGTTCAGTGGGAAAATAAACCAACAACAGTGATCTGAAGAGGGATAGCTGGCATTAATCTCAATTTTAGGCTTATTTCTATTCCTACTTATTTCTCTTGCTTTCAGTTCTGACTCTGCACAATCCAAATTCCAGCTGCTGCTTTTGATTGCCTCCTGCCCACTGAAGGAACCAGCTCCTTCTGAGCAGCATCCAGGGCCAGCCACGGGGATGGGCCAGGGGAGCAGTTTTAAGGAACGACTTCCCCTCCCTCCACTTGGGTCTCACTCCCAGGCACCACGTGCAACCAGTCGCTTTCAGCCTGGAGTTAGGGAATGGCTCTGAAGGATGAGGGTGGAGCAAAGGGAAAGATCTGAGCCCTCAATAAGTACACGTTTTGTGCCTTATAAAATAAGCAAATTGCAAAAATAATTGTGGAAGCAACCTCTGCCACCGCTCCCTTGAATTACCTTTTATTCCCAGAACAATTTAAATGAATTTACTGAAAGCTTGGGTCAATACTTGGGCTACTCCTTGATCCTGCAAGCACACTGGGAGTAAGTTTGGCTGTGACTGGTTCATTTTGCTCGACGTGGGGTTTGAGCCCACACACACGGAGCTCTATATCCACGGACATCCTCCAGTGCTCCAAGCCTGCCTTTTGATAGAGTAGCTGTATTAAAATCCTTATCAAAACCTCATATCTGATATTGACAGGCCATTATCAGCCCCTCATTAGCACAGTGGACACGAACATCTGTCACCCCTCAGAGGTGGCACAACAGCTCAGCTCCCAGCAAAGCCAGCGACGATTTGCGTCCAACTGGTACAAACAAAGTTTTAACTAATCTTTCAGTTAATCTAAATTCTTGATAAAAAATCAAATTGCAAACTCGAACTAAGCCTGCCAAAGGCTGTCCCAGACTTCTGAAGCAGATCACAGTGCTCCAAAACCACAAAACAACCGGAATAATGATTTTTTACTGTTTGTAAGACAAATCAACCCTAATTTGGACTGGAGTGTCCTCAGGACTGCTACAGCATGGGAAAGAAGGGCAAATCTGGCCTTGCTCCTATTTAACTCTGGGAATTTTTCCTCCTACTTTGAAAGGAAAAACATCACAGTTCATAAAGTGTGGCCTTTTTGTTAGCACAGAACTACTTTTTTCCTGCTAACACTTCCAAAAAAACACTTCAAAAGTTAATGGAAGCGATTTAGCCAACAGCTCTTTTGAAAGGAAGTCTCCAACCTGAACTCCAAATTTTGATAAAGTGGAGAAAGTGTCACCCACAAAATAATAGAAAACACTCCACAAACCTCAAGCACACTAAGAGAGCATTTTCCAGCATTTTTAACTTCCTAGCAGCATCTTAGCTTTTGTTTATCTTTGATATTTAAGGCAAAATAGATGGGAATATTCATAATTAATAATGAGTAAACCAAGAGTTTAGTCTTTTTATTAATTTTTAAATTTAGAAAATTATTAAAAAACATGAAGCTGAAGTTATTTGGCAGGCGCCTTGCAATGCACATAAATAAATCTCTTTCAGCAAGTCCCCAAGGGTTTTAGGCAAAACTTTGTGAATGCCAAAGAGGAAATCTAAAAGCAATTTCTGGCTTGGTAGTTGAGCCAAAAAATGGACATCAGGTTCAAAATACAGTATGAAATATTAGCTTTTGTGCTCAAGAATGAAGTGAGGGATGTTTTCAGCTCAGCTCTGTGTAAGGATCTTTCCAGTGAACCAGAGTAACAAAGATTTTAACCATTAACCATTGAACCATTAGCAGGAGCCTCAATTTAGGGATTTTATTGCAGTTCTTGGGAGGAAGTCATGGACAACAAAGGGCACTGGGTTGGTTTCTTTGGTTTTGGTGAGCAAAATATTTTGTCCGAACTTTTCCAGCCATTTTTAATTCAGGTCAATCTGCAGAAAGGCACCAGTGCTGTAGAGAGGATTCACCAGTGGCCTGGTTTGTGTTGACTTCCCCACAGACGATTTCCAGCTCGTTCCATCGGGACCCCAGTGACACCTTTAATTCCTTCTCCAACACGAGCAAGTCAGGGCAAGCTGAGAGAACAGCTAGAGAGCAGCTCTGTGCTGAATATCCTGCAGAGCATTTGGAAACAGGGGCAAGTTTGGCAACAATCAGGCTTTAAAAATCAGAATCTGAACCATGTGGTCTGTGGAAGGTGTCCCTGCCCATGGCAGGGGGTGGAACTGGGTGAGGTTTAAGGTCTCTTTCAATCTAAACCAGTCTGGGATTCTGTGACTCTGTGATTCCTGAGGCTCCAAACAAAGTCACCAGTGTGGAGTTGGGGGAACTCCTATCATGGCTGATCGGTTCTTTTGCCTCACCCAGGGAACACATCAAGGACACAGAGATCAAAATGTCCCCCAGGATCCTCAGTTCACAAACTTACCAAAAGTCTAAACTTTGTGCGTAGGGTTATAACGTGTGGGTCCCAGCAGAGAAAACCTTCGTGGGCTTTTCAGGAAATGTGGCACCAAAGGTTGCTAGGAAATCTCTGTGAGAGAAAGTTCTCCAAGCAAGATTGCGTTTTTAACCACTGCATTGATCATGGAAAAGTTGTCAAGCCCTGGAATGGACTTCCCAAGGAAGTGGTGGAGTCACCACTACTGGAAGTGCTCAAAAAGGGTGTAGATGTGGCACTTGAGGACAGGGTTTAGCGGTGGCCATGCTGGTGGTGCTGGTTGATGGTTGGACTTGATGATCTCAAAGGCCTTTCCCAACCTCAACGATTCTACGATCATCATTTTTAGTGAAGATTTGCTGCTTTGTCTCAGTTGATGGCAAATTTTAATTACAAATAAACCAGAAGTGGATCTCCTAACATGCTGCCACTTGAATTTCCACTCTGCTCCTGCCAGTGCCCTCCCCTTCATCCCAGTTATCCCAGCATGGGCACACAGGGGAGTGAGGTGGGAAGCAGACAGGATGCAAGGCAGGGGGATTGCCAGAGTTCTGTCTAAGAATCATCTTCTACACAAATTTCACAGATATCTGATCCAAAAAGCATCCACTGAGTGAGCACAAAACCAGCAAATACCTTATGGAAAGTCCGCACTTGTGCTGCCATTTCCCCTGATGCAGAAGAGCAGCGATTTCCTGCACACAAATATGAAAACTAATATATTTTAGAGAGCCCCAAGCCTGCTCATTCTCTTTGCACAATCAACTATAGTTATGGAGGGACAGACTTGCAGGACTTCAGCTCTCTGTGAGCACTGGCTGCCTGCAGCATCTGCCCCTGCGAGGGAATTTGCATCTCCAAACAAAACATCAGCAGAATTGACAGATTCTTGTTTAAATAAGGTTTGTTCCAGCTTCGAGATTTCTAACTATTGTTATCAACAATACAAATGAGGGTTTATGAAAGAGGATACATTAATTCCTTCCTTCCCCTGATTAAAAACATCGTACGGCTCACTGCAAATCGGAGAGTTGCGATTTTGAAATTCCTGCAGACACCAGCTCCCAGCACGCTGTTCTTTTATGCATCGCGTCACTTCCCGGCTGCCTTTCGCTGAAAATGGATAGAACAAAATCAAATACACCACCTAAAAATTCCACTGGCAATATTCCTTCGTCAGAGCTGGTTTGCAAGTGAGCGATTCTCAGGGAAAAGCTCGGTGTATTTTTGAAACGGGCGCACGTTTGTATTGCCGAGCTTGGATGGAAAATCCTCACAGGGGTTTCTCTGGTGACAGTGAAAAGTTACAAACCTTTCCTGAGCATCTAAACCAGGAACCTCCCAGCCTTGCTGTCACCTTCCTGCCTCTGGAGTTATCCCAAAGTTTAATCTCTTGGCACCAGTGATCCTGATTTATTCAGTTTGCTGGGATTGGTCAAGCTCATTTCTGACAGGAACCTTGTGAGAGGGTTCAGGAGACACAAATGGGCCCGATGACACCCACATGAGACATTCTCTGCACAGGAAAATTGTCTGATGACGAAAAAGAGCCACTAATGGGGTTTTTTTTTGCTATTGGGCAAAACTCAATCATTTATTGAAGCTGCTATCAGAAGTCCATTTCTTTATAGAATCCTAAAATCCCATGGTGGTTTGGGTCGGAAGGACCTTAAAACTCATTTTGTTCCAACCCTCCCACCTCCCACTGGACCAGGTTGTCCAATTCCTCACCCAGCACTACCGGGGATGGGGCATCCACAACTTCTCTGTGCAACAAAATTTACTCAACCAAAGGCACTGAGTATCTTACACTGACCTACAGAAAATTGTGGCTCCATGAGCTTTCTACTGAAAAATTAGTAAACCCTAAAAATGTCACCTCGCATTCTTCTTATCCTGTGGGTTTGCACAAATACTCGGGTGGTGAAAGGCCTTTATTTGTTTATTTGTTGATTTATTTGTTTATTTATTTATTTCCTCTATGGACACAAGTCCAAAATTTCACTGCGATGCATCTGGGTACAGCCGGTGCTGAAGACTTTTGGCCAAAATTATATGCTGCTCTCTCATTTAAGAAATGGGCCATTCCTTCTGTGAAATCCGACCCAAGTCTTTTTAAAAAAAAAAAATTATTTTTGTCTTCATTCCCCTTTTGAAAAAAAAAAGGGGGGGGGGGGGGAGGGGAAATCAAAGCACAGAAAATTATTAGAAAACAACAGAAAATATGTGAAAAAAAGCAACCAACCAAGCAAGAGCTATCCCTGTCAGGAGGTTTTCCATAAATCCTAACTTCTCATCATCTGAAGATTTACTTCTTTAGCAGCAGATGGTGTGACCCTTATGCAATTAGTTAGCTCTGCTCTTAGAGAGATAGCGCTCTTCAAACCCCAGTGTTGTTGCTGACAGAAACATTTTTAAAGCACTATGCAAACAAGACTACTTCCTTTAATTGCAGCATGCAAATGGGATGAAGAAGGATGGAAGGAGGTGAATATTAAGCACTCAGCCCTCCACAGCTCTGAGGTGGAGCCTCCACTTGCAGGGTAATACAGGAAACAAAGAGCATCCTCTGCAAGTGGATTTATCAGGAAGAAATCCATCCCTGTGAGGGTGGGGAAGTGTGCTCACAGGGTGCCCAGAGCAGCTGGGGCTGCCCCTGGATCCCTGGCAGTGCCCAAGGCCAGGCTGGACATTGGGGCTGGGAGCAGCCTGGGACAGTGGGAGGTGTCCCTGCCCATGGCAGGGGATGGAATGGGATGAGCTTTAAGGTCCCTTCCAAACCAGGCCAGTCTGGGATTCTGTGAAAGCAGCAGCTTCCAAAATGTCCCAGTGCAGGAAGCCCATCCTGGCTGAGGGACACCATGGAGTACCAGGAGCTATGAAGATGGTGAAGGGCCTTGAGGGGAAAGTACACGAGGAGCAGCCGAGGTCCCTGGGCTTGTTCAGCTGGAGGAGACTGAGAGCAGAGCTCCTCAGGAAGCAGAGGGGCAGCTCTGACCTCAGCTCCCTGTGACAGAGACAGGACTCAGGGAGCGACTGGAGCTGTGTCAGGGAGGTTTAGGTTGGGTATCAGGGAAAGGCTCTTCCCCCAGAGGGTGCTGGGCACTGCCCAGGCTCCCCAGGGAATGGGCACGGCCCCGAGGCTGCTCCAGGAGCTCCAGGAGCATTTGGACA